>NC_135234.1:525719051-526019051 GCF_051348905.1 Ranitomeya variabilis | reverse complement strand
GAAAAATATTGGCCTCAGTCAGGGCTTGTGTGCCACTCCTGTGTGTGCCATCTCTCATTCAGTGGCCCATACAAAGCCTATTTATTTTTTTGTTTTTTTTAATATTAATGGGTTTCTAAAGTCTCCCTGAAAAAAAAAATACATAAAAAAACAGTGGGAGAGTAATATTGCCCTTTCAGCTTGTGTGCCAGTCTTGACTCCTGGGTGTGCCACCTCTCTCTCTCTAATTGTGGGCAATAGAAAGGCTATTTTTTTTTTTTTTTTTTTTTTATTAGTATTTGGTTTCTAAATTGTCCCTGAAAAAAACATTTTATCTTATTTGGTTTCTAAAGTCTCCCTGAGAAAAAAAAAAAAAAATTAGGTGGGAGAATAATATTGACATTAGTGCTTGAGTGACAGTCCTGCGTGTGTGTCATCTCTGTGATTTTGTGCCACAGAAAACAGAGTGTGTAACATTGTGCCTGATTTTCCTTGTGGTCTGACCAACCTGTTAAGGGATATAGAAATCATACTGAAGTTATAGCTCACCGTGTAAGTTGTTTGACAGCAACAAATAAAGTTACTTTGGTTAATTTTTTAAAACAATGAGGAAGTCTGGTGCAAGAGGTCGTGGCCGTGGGCGTTCATTGTCAGCTGGTAATGATGGTAGTGGAAGTGGAGCATCAGGTGGTCGTGGGGATAAAAATATTCCACCTAAGTCTGGAGCTGTGGAGCCAGTTTCGTCGTCTGGCTACACAAGGCCTCGAACGCTCTCTTTTCTGGGAGTAGGAAAAACGCTTTTAAAGCCGGAGCAGCAACAGCAAGTTTTGGCTTACATTGCAGACTCAGCCTCTAGCTCTTTTGCCTCCTCTTCTGAAACTGGTAAATGTAAAAGCAGCGCGTCGCTTGTGGATGTTCACGGTCAGGGACAAGTCGCTTCCTTGTCCTCCTCAGCAAAAACTACAACAAGAGAGAAGGATGCAGCAGGCGACACAACGGGTCACTCCATGGAGCTCTTTACACATACCGTCCCTGGCTTAGAAAGTGAAACACTTAACAGGCCATGCCCATTACAAGTAGATTCTGACATGGAGTGCACTGATGCACAGCCACAGCCAGAGTACTATGCTGCTCCTTTGACTCAGACCACCACATTGCCCTCTCAGGGTACAGATCCACAATCAGACCCTGATGAGACTATGTTGCCCCGCCACGAACGCTATACCACAGACCGACACAGTGACACAGACGAAGTTGCACACGAGCTCGAAGAGGAGGTAATAGATGACCCGGTTGTTGACCCCGATTGGCAGCCATTGGGGGAACAGGGTGCAGGCAGCAGTAGTTCAGAAGCGGAGGTGGAGGAGGGGCCGCAGCAGGCATCAACATCGCAACAGGTTCCATCTGCCGGGCCCCTATCTGGCCCAAAACGCGTGTCAAAGCCAAAACCTGTTGGAGCACAGCGTTGCCATCCGGTTAAAGCTCAGTCTGCAATCCCTGAAAAGGGATCCGATGCTAGGAAGAGTGCAGTCTGGCATTTTTTTAAACAACATCCAATTGATCAGCGCAAAGTCATCTGTCAAAAATGTTCTACTAGCTTAAGCAGAGGTCAGAATCTGAAAAGTCTCAATACTAGTTGCATGCATAGACACTTAACCACCATGCATTTTCAAGCCTGGACTAACTACCAAACGTCCCTTAAGGTTGTAGCACCCTCGGCCAATGAAGCTAGTCATCAACGCAACATCCCTTCCGTCACTGTAAGGCCACCATTTTCTGCACCACCGGCAGTATCTGTGCAGGTTTCTTTGCCAGCCAAAAGCAGTCAGGGTCAGGGAATCACCAGTTTTGTAGGCGGAAATATTGCATCTAGGGCACCGGCGGAAACAATACCGTCTCCAACCGTCTCTCAGTCTGCCATGTCCACCGGCACACCCGCAAGTTCCACGATCTCCATCTCTCCAGTTCAGCTCACACTACATGAGACTCTGGTTAGAAAAAGGAAGTACTTATCCTCGCATCCGCGTACACAGGGTTTTAACGCCCACATAGCTAGACTAATCTCGTTAGAGATGATGCCCTACCGGTTAGTTGAAAGCGAAGCTTTCAAAGCCCTGATGGAGTACGCTGAACCACGATACGAGCTACCCAGTCGACACTTTTTTTCCAGAAAAGCCATCCCAGCCCTGCACCAGCATGTTAAACAGCGCATCGTCCATGCACTCAGGCAATCTGTGAGTACAAAGGTGCACCTGACTACAGATGCATGGACCAGTAGGCATGGCCAGGGACGTTATGTGTCCATCACGGCACACTGGGTGAATGTGGTGGATGCAGGGTCCACAGGGGACATCAATTTAGGGACAGTTGTGCCTAGCCCACGGTCTAGGAAACAGTTGGCTGTAGGCGTTCGCACCCCCTCCTCCTCCTCCTCGTCCTCCTGCAGAAGCTACAGCTCTTCCACAGACCGCAGTCGGCCAACCACTCCATCGGCAGATGACACTGTTGCACACCAGTTGTCCCATTATGGGCCAGCTACTGGCAAGCGTCAGCAGGCTGTATTGGCTATGAAGTGTTTGGGCGACAACAGACACACCGCGGAAGTTCTGTCCGAGTTCTTGCAACAAGAAACGCAGTCGTGGCTGGGCACAGTAGATCTTGAGGCAGGCAAGGTAGTTAGTGATAACGGAAGGAATTTCATGGCTGCCATCTCCCTTTCCCAACTGAAACACATTCCTTGCCTGGCTCACACCTTAAACCTGGTGGTGCAGTGCTTATTGAAAACTTATCCTGGGTTCTCCGACCTGCTCCTCAAAGTGCGTGGACTTTGCTCACATATCCGACGTTCGCCTGTACACGCCAGCCGTATGCAGACCTATCAGCGGTCTTTGAACCTTCCCCAGCATCGCCTAATCATAGACGTTGCAACAAGGTGGAACTCAACACTGCACATGCTTCAGAGACTGTGCCAACAGAGGCGGGCTGTTATGTTTTTGTGGGAGGATACACATACACGGGCAGGCAGTAGGATGGCAGACATGGAGTTGTCAGGTGTGCAGTGGTCGAAGATACAAGACATGTGTCAAGTCCTTCAGTGTTTTGAGGAATGCACACGGCTGGTTAGTGCAGACAACGCCGTAATAAGCATGAGCATCCCCCTAAT
This sequence comes from Ranitomeya variabilis, assembly GCF_051348905.1. NCBI lineage: Eukaryota > Metazoa > Chordata > Amphibia > Anura > Dendrobatidae > Ranitomeya > Ranitomeya variabilis. Next base: position 526,015,909 of record NC_135234.1, on the reverse strand, counting down.
GCGTCTGCTGATGCAAAGTTTGACGCACATAAAGGAGCAGGCGTCTGCACCAGAGGAAGAGGAAAGCCTTGATGACAGTCAGCCATTGTCTGGTCAGGGCAGTGTACAGGACGAGGTAGCGGGCGAAGAGGAGGTGGAGGACGAGGAGGATGATGGGGATGAGTATATTTTTAATGCGGAACCTTTCCCGGGGGCACTGGAAATTGGTTGCGTGTCAAGGCCGGGTTCTGGTTTTTTGAGGGACACAAGTGACGTAGATTTGCCTGCAACTGCCCCTCACCCAATCACAACCGGAGATTTGACAACTGGAACTTTGGCCCACATGGCGGATTATGCCTTACGTATCCTAAAAAGGGACACACGCATTACGAACATGATGAACGATGACGATTACTGGTTGGCCTGCCTCCTTGATCCACGCTATAAAGGCAAATTGCAAAATATTATGCCACATGAGAACTTGGAACTAATATTAGCAACCAAACAATCAACTCTTGTTGACCGTTTGCTTCAGGCATTCCCAGCACACAGCGCACGTGATCGTTCTCACACGAGCTCAAGGGGGCAACAGACTAGGAGTGTTAGGGGTGCACACATCAGAAGTGGCGTTGGACAGAGGGGTTTTCTGACCAGGTTGTGGAGTGATTTTGCTATGACCGCAGACAGGACAGGTACTGCTGCATCAATTGAAAGTGACAGGAGACAACATTTGTCCAGTATGGTTACTAACTATTTTTCATCCCTTATCGATGTTCTCCCTCAACCGTCATTCCCATTTGATTACTGGGCATCAAAATTAGACACCTGGCCAGAATTGGCAGAATATGCATTGCAGGAGCTTGCTTGCCCGGCAGCAAGTGTCCTATCAGAAAGAGTATTCAGTGCTGCAGGTTCAATATTAACCGAAAAAAGGACTCGTCTGGCTACCCAAAATGTTGACGATCTAACATTCATTAAAATGAACCACAACTGGATTTTGAAATCTTTTGCCCCACCTTGCCCGGCCGACACCTAGCTTTCCTATGAAAAGCTCTTGCCTGTGGACTACTGTGAATTACTTTTCTAATGTCTAATTTGCTGCAGCTGATTGTCCAGCATACGACATGTTTACACCTCCCTAAATGGCCAAACTCCCCACACGGGGCCGTGGTATCGCGACTTGGCGCAAGCACCCGTGAGACTGCTGTTTGTCTGAAGAGGTGGGTGTACTCGCTTTTGGTCGACGGCATTGCTACTGGGTTCCTCATAGTACAATAAAGTGTCTCTGGCGGTGGTGGTGCGCACCCAACGTCAGACACACTGTTGTAACATGAGGGGCCTTGGGCCTGTAACGCCGGCCACAAGAGAGTTCACCCACCGCCAGGTCAAACATTGCTCTACCACTTCCACAGTTATCTCTCACACTTCCACCAATGTTAAGTCTATGCGCTGACATCCTTCCATACCTGCCACTGACAATACCATTGTGTTGACATGTATGATGGTACTTAACATAGTCAGGGGCAGTGTCCTCTATTGACCACAGTAAATACTTTGCGCAAAATTAGTAGGTCTGAAACAACGCAGAGGATCCCACCCCTGAACCTAATGATTGCACCCTTTAGTGTTTTTGTTTTGTTTTAATGCGAGACATTCACATTTAGTTGTTGTTTTGGACTACTAACTGGCAGACACTCATTACAATCGGCCTCCGTTGACCAGACCACTGCTGCCCGTGTACCCCTGTAACTAATAATAAAGTGCCTACAGCCAGCCCAATTTAATTATGTTAGGCCTTTGAAGCCTGTCTGCGGTCCCTCCTTCCACTAGGCCTCCACTGACCAGACCACTGCTGCCCGTGTACCCCTGTAACTAATAATAAAGTGCCTACAGCCAGCCCAATTTAATTATGTTAGGCCTTCGAAGCCTTTCTGCGCTCCCTCCTTCCACTAGGCCTCCACTGACCAGACCACTGCTGCCCGTGTACCCCTGTAACTAATAATAAAGTGCCTACAGCCAGCCCAATTTAATTATATTAGGCCTTCGAAGCCTGTCTGCGGTCCCTCCTTCCACTAGGCCTCCACTGACCAGACCACTGCTGCCCGTGTACCCCTGTAACTAATAATAAAGTGCCTACAGCCAGCCCAATTTAATTATATTAGGCCTTCGAAGCCTGTCTGCGGTCCCTCCTTCCACTAGGCCTCCACTGACCAGACCACTGCTGCCCGTGTACCCCTGTAACTAATAATAAAGTGCCTACAGCCAGCCCAATTTAATTATGTTAGGCCTTCGAAGCCTGTCTGCGGTCCATCCTTCCACTAGGCCTCCACTGACCAGACCACTGCTGCCCATGTACCCCTGTAACTAATAATAAAGTGCCTACAGCCAGCCCAATTTAATTATATTAGGCCTTCGAAGCCTGTCTGCGGTCCCTCCTTCCACTAGGCCTCCACTGACCAGACCACTGCTGCCCGTGTACCCCTGTAACTAATAATAAAGTGCCTACAGCCAGCCCAATTTAATTATGTTAGGCCTTCGAAGCCTGTCTGCGGTCCCTCCTTCCACTAGGCCTCCACTGACCAGACCACTGCTGCCCGTGTACCCCTGTAACTAATAATAAAGTGCCTACAGACAGCCCAATTTAATTATATTAGGCCTTCGAAGCCTGTCTGTGGTCCCTCCTTCCACTAGGCCTCCACTGACCAGACCACTGCTGCCCGTGTACCCCTGTAACTAATAATAAAGTGCCTACAGCCAGCCCAATTTAATTATGTTAGGCCTTTGAAGCCTTTCTGCGCTCCCTCCTTCCACTAGGCCTCCACTGACCAGACCACTGCTGCCCGTGTACCCCTGTAACTAATAATAAAGTGCCTACAGCCAGCCCAATTTAATTATATTAGGCCTTCGAAGCCTGTCTGCGGTCCCTCCTTCCACTAGGCCTCCACTGACCAGACCACTGCTGCCCGTGTACCCCTGTAACTAATAATAAAGTGCCTACAGCCAGCCCAATTTAATTATATTAGGCCTTTGAAGCCTGTCTGCGGTCCCTCCTTCCACTAGGCCTCCACTGACCAGACCACTGCTGCCCGTGTACCCCTGTAACTAATAATAAAGTGCCTACAGCCAGCCCAATTTAATTATGTTAGGCCTTCGAAGCCTTTCTGCGCTCCCTCCTTCCACTAGGCCTCCACTGACCAGACCACTGCTGCCCGTGTACCCCTGGAACCAATTATAAAGTGCATAGAGCCTATTTTTTAATTTAATTTAATATTAATAAAGCCAGGATGAACTACGATATACCACGCTATGAGCTACCCAGTTGACAATTCTTTTGCGAGAAAAGCCATCCCACCCCTCCACCTGCATGTTAAAGACCGCATTGTCCTTGCATTCTGTCAATTTGTCAGTCCAAAGGTATACCTGACAACAGACACATGGACCTGTAGGCCTGGCCACGGAAGGTTACGTGTCCTTTGTGGCTCAATGGGTTAATGTATTGGATGTATGGTCCACACAGGGGACAGCCTGCAAAGTCTGTCTGCAGTCCCTAATTTAAGTTGGCCTCAACTGAATAAAGCTGAGCTTCTACCTTCTGGCTCTGATTAACTGCTGTTTTTAAAAAAATTGGCTTTTCCGTCCTTCTAAAGGTGTCTACCCCTGCCTGGTGTTGTCCTCAACTGAATAAAGCTGAGCTTCAACCTTCAGTTCCAAACATACAACAAAAAACTGGTACAATACAAAAAGTGGCCTCCAGCTACAAAAACTTTCTCCTACAAGTAGTTAACTGACAGTTTTTTTTCCAGTGAAAACACAGATATGGCATCCAACGAGTGTTGTCCTGTCTCGTCTTCTTTATATTATTGCCAAGAAGCTGCAACTGAATAAAGCTGTGCTTCAACCTTCTGTTCCAAATTACCATTTTTAAAAATGCAATTGGCTGTTCCGGCCTACTAAAGGTGTCTGTCTGCCCCTGCCTGGTGTTGTCCTCAACTGAATAAAGCTGAGCTTCAACCTTCAGTTCCAAATTACCATTTTTAAAAATGCAATTGGCTGTTCCGGCCTACTAAAGGTGTTTGTCTGCCCCTGCCTGGTGTTGTCCTCAACTGAATAAAGCTGTGCTTCAACCTTCTGTTCCAAATTACCATTTTTAAAAATGCAATTGGCTGTTCCGGCCTACTAAAGGTGTCTGTCTGCCCCTGCCTGGTGTTGTCCTCAACTGAATAAAGCTGAGCTTCAACCTTCAGTTCCAAACATACAACAAAAAACTGGTACAATACAAAAAGTGGCCTCCAGCTACAAAAACTTTCTCCTACAAGTAGTTAACTGACAGTTTTTTTTCCAGTGAAAACACAGATATGGCATCCAACGAGTGTTGTCCTGTCTCGTCTTCTTTATATTATTGCCAAGAAGCTGCAACTGAATAAAGCTGTGCTTCAACCTTCTGTTCCAAATTACCATTTTTAAAAATGCAATTGGCTGTTCCGGCCTACTAAAGGTGTCTGTCTACCCCTGCCTGGTGTTGTCCTCAACTGAATAAAGCTGAGCTTCAACCTTCAGTTCCAAATTACCATTTTTAAAAATGCAATTGGCTGTTCCGGCCTACTAAAGGTGTCTGTCTGCCCCTGCCTGGTGTTGTCCTCAACTGAATAAAGCTGAGCTTCAACCTTCAGTTCCAAATTACCATTTTTAAAAATGCAATTGGCTGTTCCGGCCTACTAAAGGTGTCTGTCTGCCCCTGCCTGGTGTTGTCCTCAACTGAATAAAGCTGAGCTTCAACCTTCAGTTCCAAATTACCATTTTTAAAAATGCAATTGGCTGTTCCGGCCTACTAAAGGGGTCTGCCCCTGCCTGGTGTTGTCCTCAACTGAATAAAGCTGAGCTTCAACCTTCAGTTCCAAACATACAACAAAAAACTGGTACAATACAAAAAGTGGCCTCCAGCTACAAAAACTTTCTCCTACAAGTAGTTAACTGAGTTTTTTTTCCAGTGAAAACACAGATATGGCATCCAACGAGTGTTGTCCTGTCTCGTCTTCTTTATATTATTGCCAAGAAGCTGCAACTGAATAAAGCTGTGCTTCAACCTTCTGTTCCAAATTACCATTTTTAAAAATGCAATTGGCTGTTCCGGCCTACTAAAGGGGTCTGCCCCTGCCTGGTGTTGTCCTCAACTGAATAAAGCTGAGCTTCTACCTTCTGCCTCTTATTAACTGCTGTTTTTTAAAAAAAATTGGCTGTTCCGGCCTACTAAAGGTGTCTGTCTGCCCCTGCCTGGTGTTGTCCTCAACTGAACAAAGCTGAGCTTCCACATTCTGGCTTTCGCCCTATACTATCAGATATTAAACTGCATTTGGCCTACTAGTGTGGTTAGGCCCTTGAAACAGTGTCTGCTGCTCTTGGGTTTGCTACTCCACTGAACAAAGCAATGCCGCCTGTTTAGTCCTGTTACCAATTTTGAACTGCATTTAGCCTATTTTATTCTTTGGCCCTATATCTGTTTCCTCCTCATCCTGCCCATTGCCCAGCCACTGCTAGATGAGTCTGCTGGTACATTGACCTAGACCACTACATTCCCCTTATACTCTACACAGCCAGAATCTGACCCTGCTGAAAGTAAGGTTCCCCTTCCCGCATGTTATACCACCTTACACAGGGACAGAGAGGAAGGTGCAGATGAAAGTGCAGGTTCCTTCATCAGGTGGGGGGGCATACTCGTTGGCGACGTCACTGGCACAGGGCCCCTCAGAGTACGCAAAAGTGTCGCTGCTGGTGGGAGGCGCCCCCGCCATGCAAACACACCGCCGTACTTTGAGGGGCCCTGTGCCAGTGCCAATGCGAACGAGTGGGCCCCCCCTGCTTGCTCAGGATCACAGCACTTGCAACGTTGAAATACTTACCTTTCCCTGCAACACCGCCGTGACGTAGTCCGCATTTCCTGGGCCCACGAAAAACTTGAGCCAGCCCTACTCCCCCCACAACTTTTGCCAAATGACCCCCAATTCCCTATGCCCAACTATTATTATAAAGTTAATTAAGATTGACAAGCTTCAGAAACAAGAATGGATGTTTTTGGCATTAAAATGGGCACTGTAGGTGTTTTCCTGGCCTCCACTCACTGCCGACTATGCTTCCCCATTGACTTGCATTGGGTTTCGTGTTTCGGTCGATCCCCGACTTTTAGCGATAATCGGCCGACTGCACTCGACTCGACTCTGGACAAAATCGGGTTTCACAAAACCCGACTCGATCTTAAAAAAATGAAAGTCGCTCAACTCTATTCTCCACTAAAAGGGTGTCAGCCCTTCTGGTAAATGCTGGGATAATTAAGGTAAGGACAAGTGGGTGCCCTGTTTTTGATGCTCGTGAAATATATCGTGGCACGACATTAAACCTAGCAATGGCTCGACTTTAAAGGCTGCATCACTCATTTTACGTCACTTATTTACTGACTTTACCAATGTCTATACCATCATTGTGTGAAGCCAGTAGTGGACAATTTCCAGTCCTCATTAAAAGTTGAATATAACTTACATAACCAGAATGTCACCAATTCAGTAAGGCCTATGGATAATATAACACAGAGCTGCACAACCATTTTTGATTTAATGGCCACATTGTTATGCAGAACCAATCCGGGGGCCACACTAAGATTTAAAGGGGTATTAACTACTGTGACATTTATGGCATATCAAAAGTATATGCCATAAATGTCTGATAGATACAAATTCTACTTACAGGACTCTTACCTTGCATTCACTGATACGCACTCTAATGATACTTTCATAGATTTCTGATGAGGATTTAGAATTAGCTTATGCTCCTAAATCTACATACATACACTTTGAAAAAGTATCAGACTGATTTTAATGGGAAAGCTCCTATAGTGCACACAGTGCATTTTTTTCACGTTACTTTGAACATTTAAAACATTTTTTATTTGGATTTGCAGTAAAATGTAAAAAGTGTAATGTTGGTAATAGACCACTAGATGGAAGCCTTTTGGTGTATCTAGTTTAGCACAGTAGTGCATCAGTGTGAATAGTTATTTGTAGGAGGGGTCACTGTGATAAGGGGAAGGGAGCTTCCTGGTTAGAGGCAGTAGGGGCCTGGGCACCCATAGAGCTCGGGTGGGCTTATAGCATGAGCAGCTTAAATACCCCACAACATTCTGTTTAAGAGAGGAGCCAGCCATCCAGGACCAGGGGATTAGCATAGCCCCAGAAACAGTAGTGTCAGCAGCTTCAGGAGCTCGAGCTGCAGTGAGAGGACAATGCAAGAAAGACGGGCAGGTCGCTTGCCATGTGGCAGATGAATGCATGGGTTGATGCACTCAGAGCTGGTTCAAAATGGCTGAGGGAACTCCTGAATGCAGAGAATATTGACAGGGAGGACACTGAGAAACCGTGTGATATGTGTGATATGGTAGGACCCGGTCTCAAGACTTGTGACAAAGAGAGGAGTGAAGGGAAAGCTGAAGTGACATGTAAAGTGAAACCTGATGTTAATGCTGTAATGGATCTTGATGTGCTGCGAAAAAGTGAGAGTAAAGTTCTGTGTTTTGAGTTGTACTTGGACTGTGTCTCTGTTTATTCACAAGTGACTGGAGGAGACATTGAGGAACAAAGAAGAGGCCCTGTTGGTGCAGAAAATGGAGAGGCAAGTAAGCTGCCATGGAAACACGATTTTTATGTGAAGGGAGGCCAGGCAAGCAAAGCCCGATAAGCTCAACCATGACTAGGGCCCTGGCCGACCTTCACACTTGGCATAGTCAGCAGGATGCTGCAATCGTGCCGTGTGAGAAACCCATGAAAAATGTGACTGATGTGACCAGAAAATAAAGAAATGAAGTTATTGTGGATGCTATTGATTTGCCGAATGTGACTGAAATATTGGATTTGTCAGAAAACTTTAATGGGACTGGCGTTGTGATGGCAGAGATGGCGGTACCAAGGATAGCAGAAATTGGCACACAAATAAAGGACAACAACCCTGATCCCACCCTTTGTGGGCACCCTGATGGAGAATTGGCACAAGAAGCTGTCTGGCAAAGTCTGTGGCCTAATCATGGTACCCGCCCCTGGTGGGTGCATAGAAAAAGGAAGAAAGCTCGCCCCCTACAACAGGTTACAAGGAAATGGGTGGAGAGGCTGGAAATGACCCCACCCTGGGATGGGTGGGGCCCAGAAGAAGGGCCCATGTGCAGCTGCGTGATATTATTACGAGACACGGCGCCGGCAGCGATGTGCCACTCCTGCACCTGTCACTGTGAAGGAATAGGCCACATAAAATGGAAGTGGTGGCAGGAGGAGGAAGGAGCTCAACCCAGACGAGAGGAGGATGACATTGGCGAATGGTACTGGTGGCTGCCGGTGCCTGAGCCATCATGTCATGTCGATCTGGAATGCCAACACTGGGAGCCGGAGAATGCGAACTGTTGTGAACTCCGTTTTCAGGCTCCCTCTTGTGGTCACAGATGGTATTGTGTGACTTTGGTTTTTTGGCTCCCCCTGGTGCTTTGGTTTATTATCCTGCGGGTCTGCTGGATCAGCTGCCTTGTTATTCACCAGGGAGGCTCCTATTTAGCTCTGCTTCACTTCCACTTGTTGCCGGCTGTCAATGTATTCAGTGCTATTCTGATTACTCCTGATTATCTCGTTTTCTGCCTCTTCAGGATAAGCTAAGTTCTGTTTGAATATTTTTTGGTCATATCCTGCAATATGATTTCTGTGTATGATGAGTCTAGTCCAGCTTGCTAACATGTGATTTCTTTTTGCTGGTAAGCTCTGGGGTATGGAGTTGCTTCCCCCGCACCGTTAGTTGGTGCGGGGGCTCGAGCAATCTCTGCGTGGATATTTTGAATAGGGTTTTTTATTGACCGCACAGTTTCCTTCCTATTTTCTGCTATCTAGTATTAGCGGGCCTCATTTCCTAAATCTGATTTCATCTCTGCGTTTGTGCTTTCCCCTTAACTCACCGTTAATATTTGTGGGGGGCTATTCTATATCTTTGGGGTCATTCCACTGAGGCAAGTGAGGACTTACTTTTCCTCCAGGAATAGTCAGTTTCTCAGGCCGTGACGAGACATCTAGGATTTTTAGGTAACGTGCCACGGCTGCCCATAGTTGTTTGCGGATAGGATCAGGTTGCGGTCAATCTAGTTACCACTTCCCCAGAGCTAGTAGTCTGTTCAGTTACTTAGCTAGTCCGACCTGCGATCCTTGCCACTAGGATCATAACAGTACAGCCGGCCTATAAAGTGTTAATTGCATGGCAGAAGCAGGAGAAAAGAAGCTTGGAGATATTTTTTTTTTTTTTTTTGCTGCCGTGTGTCTAGCTGCTGTGTGTCTGGCTTCTCTCCTCCTCTTAATCTTGGTGTGGCTCTGAGTTCAGCTGCTGATATGGATATCCAGAGTTTAGCCTCCAGTGTGGATCATCTTGCTGCAAGGGTACAAAGTATTCAGGATTTTGTTGTGCACAGTCCTATGTCAGAGCCTAGAATACCTATTCCGGAGTTGTTTTCTGGAGATAGATCTAGGTTCCTGAATTTTAAGAACAATTGCAAGTTGTTTCTTTCTTTGAAACCTCGTTCCTCTGTTGATTCTGTTCAGCAAGTTAAGATTATTATTTCTTTCTTGCGTGGCGATCCTCAAGATTGGGCTTTCGCATTGGCTCCAGGGGATCCTGCATTGCTCAGTGTGGATGCGTTTTTTCTGGCCCTTGGATTGCTCTATGAGGAACCTAATCTGGAGAACCAGGCTGAAAAAGCGTTGTTGGCCCTCTCTCAGGGGCAAGATGATGCAGAGGTGTACTGCCAGAAGTTTCGGAAATGGTCGGTGCTTACTCAATGGAATGAGTGTGCCCTGGCTGCAAATTTCAGAAAAGGTCTTTCTGAAGCCATTAAGAATGTCATGGTGGGGTTCCCTACGCCTGCAGGCCTGAATGAGTCAATGACTCTGGCCATTCAGATTGATCGGCGTTTGCGGGAGCGCAAACCTGCGCACCATTTGGTGGTGTCTTCTGAACAGACACCTGAGTCTATGCAATGTGATAGAATTCTGACCATAAGTGAACGGCAAAATTATAGACGGCAAAATGGGTTGTGCTTTTACTGTGGTGACTCAGCTCATGTTATCTCAGCATGCTCTAAGCGCACAAAAAAGATTGATAAATCTGTCACCATCGGTACTTTACAGCCTAAGTTTATTTTGTCTGTTACCCTGATTTGTTCCCTGTCATCTTACCCGGTTATGGCTTTTGTGGATTCAGGTGCTGCCCTGAGTCTGATGGATTTGTCATTTGCCAGGTGCTGTGGTTTTGTTTTGGAGCCTTTAAAATTCCCTATTCCACTAAGGGGAATTGATGCTACACCATTGGCTACGAATAAACCTCAGTACTGGACACAAGTGACCATGTGCATGACTCCTGTTCATCAGGAGGTGATTCGCTTTCTTGTATTGCATAATTTGCATGATGTTGTCGTGTTGGGCCTGCCATGGTTGCAGACTCATAATCCAGTCCTGGATTGGAAAGCAATGTCTGTGTCAAGTTGGGGTTGTCAGGGAATTCATGGCGACGCTCCTGTGGTGTCAATTGCTTCATCCACTCCTTCTGAGGTCCCTGCGTTTTTGTCAGATTACCAGGATGTATTTGATGAGCCCAAACTCAGTTCTCTACCTCCTCATAGGGATTGTGATTGTGCTATAAATTTGATTCCTGGTAGTAAGTTTCCTAAGGGACGACTTTTCAATTTGTCAGTGCCGGAGCATGCTGCTATGCGGAGTTATATAAAGGAGTCTTTGGAGAAAGGACTTATTCGCCCCTCCTCCTCCCCTCTTGGTGCGGGGTTCTTTTTTGTGGCTAAGAAGGATGGTTCCTTGAGACCTTGTATTGATTATCGCCTTCTAAACAAAATCACGGTCAAATTTCAGTATCCTTTGCCATTGTTATCTGATCTGTTTGCTCGCATTAGGGGGTCTAGTTGGTTCACCAAGATAGATCTTCGTGGTGCGTATAACCTTGTGCGTATTAAGCAGGGTGATGAATGGAAAACTGCATTTAATACGCCCGAAGGCCATTTTGAGTACTTGGTGATGCCTTTTGGACTTTGTAACGCTCCTTCTGTCTTTCAGTCCTTTATGCACGACATCTTCCGCGAATATCTGGATAAATTTATGATTGTGTATCTGGATGATATTCTGTTTTTTTCGGATGATTGGGAGTCCCATGTTAAGCAGGTCAGGATGGTGTTTCAGGTCCTGCGTGCCAATGCTTTATTTGTGAAGGGCTCAAAATGTCTTTTTGGAGTCCAGAAGGTCTCTTTTTTGGGTTTCATTTTTTCTCCTTCTGCTATTGAGATGGACCCAGTCAAGGTTCAGGCTATTCATGACTGGACTCAGCCTACATCTGTTAAGAGTCTTCAGAAGTTCTTGGGTTTTGCTAATTTTTACCGTCGCTTCATCGCTAATTTTTCTGGTGTTGTTAAGCCATTGACGGATTTGACCAAGAAGGGTTCTGATGTTACTAATTGGTCTCCTGCGGCTGTGGAGGCCTTTCGGGAGCTGAAGCGCCGGTTTTCTTCGGCTCCGGTCTTATGTCAGCCAGACGTCTCCCTTCCTTTCCAGGTCGAGGCTGATGCTTCTGAGATTGGAGCGGGGGCTGTTTTGTCGCAGAGAAGCTCTGATGGCTCTGTGATGAAGCCATGTGCTTTCTTTTAAAGAAAGTTTTCGCCTGCCGAGCGGAATTATGATGTTGGTAATCGGGAGTTGTTGGCTATGAAGTGGGCATTTGAGGAGTGGCGACATTGGCTCGAGGGAGCTAAGCATCGTGTGGTGGTCTTGACTGATCACAAGAATTTGATTTATCTCGAGTCGGCCAAGCGGCTGAATCCTAGACAGGCTCGTTGGTCGTTTTTCTCTCGTTTTGATTTCGTGGTCTCATACCTGCCTGGTTCGAAGAATGTGAAGGCTGATGCTCTTTCTAGGAGTTTTGTGCCTGACTCTCCTGGTGATTCAGAGCCAGCTGGTATCCTCAGAGAAGGGGTGATTTTGTCTGCCATCTCCCCAGATTTGCGACGAGTGCTGCAGGAGTTTCAGGTGGATAGACCTGACCGTTGTCCACCGGAGAGACTGTTTGTCCCGGATAGATGGACCAGCAGAGTTATTTCCGAGGTTCATTCTTCGGTGTTGGCAGGCCATCCTGGGATTTTTGGTACCAGAGATTTGGTGGCTAGGTCCTTCTGGTGGCCTTCCTTGTCGCGGGATGTGTGTTCCTTTGTGCAGTCTTGTGGAATTTGTGCTCGGGCTAAGCCTTGCTGTTCTCGTGCCAGTGGCTTGTTGTTGCCTTTGCCTGTCCCGAAGAGGCCTTGGACGCACATTTCCATGGATTTTATTTCAGATCTCCCTGTCTCTCAGAGAATGTCGGTCATTTGGGTGGTGTGTGATCGTTTTTCTAAAATGGTCCATTTGGTGCCCTTGCCTAAGTTGCCTTCCTCCTCCGAGTTGGTTCCTCTGTTTTTTCAAAATGTGGTTCGTTTGCACGGGATCCCTGAAAATATTGTTTCCGACAGAGGATCCCAGTTTGTGTCTAGATTTTGGCGGACCTTTTGTGCTAAGATGGGCATTAATTTGTCTTTTTCGTCGGCCTTCCATCCTCAGACGAATGGCCAAACCGAGCGCACTAATCAGACTTTGGAAACCTATTTAAGATGTTTTGTTTCTGCTGATCAGGACGACTGGGTGACTTTTTTGCCATTGGCCAAGTTTGCCCTTAATAATCAGGCTAGTTCTGCTACTTTGGTTTCGCCTTTTTTTTGTAATTCAGGTTTTCATCCTCGTTTTTCCTCGGGTCAGGTGGAGTCTTCTGACTGTCCTGGAGTGGATGTTGTGGTGGATAGGTTGCATCAGATTTGGAATCATGTGGTGGACAATTTGAAGCTGTCACAAGAGAAGGCTCAGCGCTTTGCCAACCGCCGTCGCTGTGTGGGTCCCCGACTTCGCGTTGGGGATTTGGTGTGGTTGTCTTCTCGCTTTGTTCCTATGAAGGTCTCCTCTCCTAAGTTTAAGCCTCGGTTTATCGGTCCTTATAAGATTTTGGAAGTCCTTAACCCTGTGTCATTTCGTTTGGACCTCCCGGCATCGTTTGCTATTCATAATGTGTTCCATCGGTCGTTGTTGCGGAGGTATGTGGTGCCTGTGGTTCCTTCGGTTGAGCCTCCTGCCCCTGTGCTGGTTGAGGGAGAATTGGAATACGTGGTGGAGAAGATCTTGGATTCTCGTATTTCTCGACGGAGGCTTCAGTATTTGATTAAGTGGAAAGGCCATGGTCAGGAGGATAATTCCTGGGTTGTCGCCTCTGATGTTCATGCGGCCGATTTGGTTCGTGCCTACCATGTGGCTCACCCTGATCGCCCTGGGGGTTTTGATGAGGGTTCGGTGACCCCTCCTCAAGGGGGATACTGTTGTGAACTCCGTTTTCAGGCTCCCTCTTGTGGTCACAGATGGTATTGTGTGACTTTGGTTTTTTGGCTCCCCCTGGTGGTTTGGTTTATTATCCTGCGGGTCTTCTGGATCAGCTGCCTCGTTATTCACCAGGGAGGCTCCTATTTAGCTCTTCTTCACTTCCACTTGTTGCCGGCTGTCAATGTATTCAGTGCTATTCTGATTACTCCTGATTATCTCGTTTTCTGCCTCTTCAGGATAAGCTAAGTTCTGTTTGAATATTTTTTGCTCATCTGCCTGCAATATGATTTCTGTGTATGATGAGTCTAGTCCAGCTTGCTAACATGTGATTTCTTTTTGCTGGTAAGCTCTGGGGTATGGAGTTGCTTCCCCCGCACCGTTAGTTGGTGCGGGGGCTCGAGCAATCTCTGCGTGGATATTTTGAATAGGGTTTTTTATTGATCGCACAGTTTCCTTCCTATTTTCTGCTATCTAGTATTAGCGGGCCTCATTTGCTAAATCTGATTTCATCTCTGCGTTTGTGCTTTCCCCTTAACTCACCGTTAATATTTGTGGGGGGCTATTCTATATCTTTGGGGTCATTCCACTGAGGCAAGTGAGGACTTACTTTCCCTCCAGGAATAGTCAGTTTCTCAGGCCGTGGCGAGACGTCTAGGATTTTTAGGTAACGTTTCACGGCTGCCTATAGTTGTTTGCGGATAGGATCAGGTTGCGGTCAATCTAGTTACCACTTCCCCAGAGCTAGTAGTCTGTTCAGTTACTTAGCTAGTCCGACCTGCGATCCTTGCCACTAGGATCATAACAGCGAACGCCCCGAAGGAGCCTCTGATGGAAGATGCCATACCGGAGCAGCAGCATCATCAGGAGATGGAACCTTTTTGTCCAGAGTCAGCATCATCACCACAGATGGACCGGAACCAGTAGCAACCCTTGCGGAGCCTGTGCCAGAAGTGAGGGCTGAGGCGGCACTTCTCCCTCGGGAGCTGGAGACCGCAGCCACAGAGGGATGCAACACTTGCAGGGTGGGCGCAGCCGGATCTCCTGGACCATCTGTGGTGAGTGACCCACGACCCTTACCACCGGAAAGCTGGTCCCAGCCATGGCTTGCTACCTCGCCAGGCAGTACTGTCCCTCGGCCCACTGTTCTGGAGAGCGAGCCCTTTGATTTGTCCCACAACCATAGGGGATGGGAGGTCAGGCCCGTGTTGGGCACAGGTGCGGAGTTGGGTGCTTCACGGGTCCGCCAAGCAGTGCTTATGTTTTGTTGCACCTGTTGCGGTCTTCTGCTGGATAGCAGGACTATGCCTTCATGGAGCAATGGGACTGTGTTCAGGCTGCAGCAAAAGACTGTCTGTGATACAAGTAGCCTGCAAACTGGCAGAGGACAGTGATCTGCACAAAGGAAGGAGGGAGCTCACCCCCAGGAGCTATGGACCTCACTGTTGGGTCACTTTGTATATATATTTGACTTTGGAGGATGCCCTCACATCAGGTGTGAAACGGCTGAGGGAATGCTCGAATGCAGAGAATCTGGACAGGGAGGATGCTGAGAAATCATGTGATACGGCAGGACCCGGTCTCGAGCCATGTGACAAGGAGAGGAGTGAAGGGAAAGCTGAAGTGACGTGTAATGAGAAACCTGATGTAACGCTGTAACTGATCTGGATGTGCTGCGAAAAAGTGAGAGTAAAGTTCTGCGTTTTGAGTTGGATTGTGTCTCTGTTTATTCACAAGTGACCAGAGGAGACATTGAGGAACAGAGGAGAGGCCCTGTCGGCACAGAAAATGGAGAGGCAAGTAAGCTGCCATGGAAACGTGATTTTTATATATAGGGAGGCTAGAGCACACAAAGCCCGATAAGCTCAGCCATGACTAGGGCCCTGGCCGACATTTACACTTGACATAGTCGGCATAATCTCTGATGCATATTATAGTAATTTTTGGACTCCTAATAAGCCACCCCATTCAAGAAATATCTAGAAAAGTGTAAAAATGAAAAAAGCTACATTATTTAAAAGAACCTGAAGACTCACCTCTTCCGACAAGCCTACAGCCTGCAGTGATCCTGAACCTACTGAACTGCCGCACAACCAGCTCTACCCTCTCCTAGTGTATCATCACCCATCCCCTGCAGACTGTGAGCCCTCGCGGGCAGGGTCCTCCCTCCTTATGTACCCGTGTGCCTTGTTTTTGCTCATGTTTAATGTATTTGTCTATATTTGCCCCGTATTTCACATGTAAAGCGCCATGGAATAAATGGCGCTATAAAAATGAATAATAATAATAATAATAATAATAATTTATGCAAAATATTTTATTTTTCTCCGCCTGAGCCCATGTCACATATAAATTTGCCCTCTCACCTTATTTTGAAGCAAAATGCACCAGAAATATGCAAAAATATATTGATGAAAGTGGTGTTCGGTGTATTCAAATATGATTTCAATTTATCAACATAATCAATGTACTGATCTCAACACCATGCATAACATTATAATTTCCTAAAAATACACATAAAATGAAAACAATTATGAATATTATAGTTAACAATTTATATAGAACAGTTGTGTGGTGTTGTGAGCACTTTCATATTTTCTCCTCTTTCTGTGAGAGTATTAAATGGGTTATCTAGGATATAACAATTTATGACCTACCCTTATTAGATCAGTGGGCATCTGACACCCAGGACCTAATCGCCAATTCATTTGGCTAGCGGCTGCTGCCAATTACAAGTACAAGTTTCTCTCTGAAACAGCTGCACGCTGAATGATGATGTCATCCAGCTGTGCTGCTGTATCAGACAGGAAGCGCCCGGGCAGGAAGCAGGACAGCATCGGATCTCTGCAGCGCCGCTCCGCTGCCAAGCTGCAGGGGTCCCCTGGAGGAGCAGGGGCCTTGGTCTCATGGCCCTGATAGCAGGCAGTGTTAGATGCAGCTCACGGCTAACACTGCCCGCTATTAAAGTAAAATAAATACTTACCCCTCTCCACCCCCATGGAGGCGTGGGGAAGGGTGAATATTCATTTCTCTTTATCAGCGGTGACAGGCTTTAGCCAAAGCAGCCGGCTTCTGCCTCCTGTCACCCGCTGCTGCTCCACTGTCACCGGGGGGCCACCATAGCAGCTGCGTGGTTTGCCGCTATTAGTGACAAGCCACTGGCTGAGGCCCCTGGAGCAGCGGGGGCCCTAGGCAGCTGCTGGCCCTATATGCCAGCAGGTGTCAGTGCCTGGGCCCACCGAAGAATCCTCCAGTTCTCTGGTAGGCCAGTCCAATCCTGCAATTACAGCAAGACAAAACTTTCATAGATTTTATTTGTTAAAAATTTAATTTGTGTTTTTGAGACCCATAACATTTTTATTCTCCTTACATGGAGCTGTATGTGGGTTTTTAATTTACATGGTGACCCAATGTGTTTATAGTGTGGTAGTTCAACTCACGTGGGAGTATATGGATGTAGAAAATAGGAACACCGTCTCTTTAAATCTTCCGTTGGTTTATTGTTATGCAGCATATACCAACAAGAAGGGAAAATAATCACAGCCCTTCAGGCAAAAACAGAAAACAACAAAAAAGCAAAACACTGCAACACAGTCCATACTTAGGCGGGTAGCATCCCACTCTGGAGCAATACAGTTTAAGACTCTCTTCAGGACACAATATGACTTTAACTTTACCCTTCCAACACATAGTGTGCTGGAGGAAACTACTCTGGTTTCACATCACTGACGCCAACGTGTGCAGTAACACATATCTCCCCTCCAGCACTACACCTTGTTGTCTGTTGTGACTTTGTCACAATAGATAACAAGTTTGAAGTAAAAACAGCACTTTTTTAGGTAGATGAGGTAACAAAAAAATTGCAATTCTGGCTTTCAGATTTTTTCTCTCTTTAGGACACGTTAATTAATTTGATATTTTGATCATTTTGATGATCCAGACATTTTAAAGCTTCTTTATATAATTTAGTCCCGTTAAGGGACTTTAACCAGCTATCTTCTAATTGCTTACTATTTACTACATACTGTAATACGATAGTCTCTTGTAAAGCTTAGCCTGTGTGCACATGACAGCCAAAATAGCATAGATGGAGTCCTTCAAATGCACAGGTTTAAAGGTCCTAACATAAATGCAGATATATTAATCCTTAACTCGGCAGACTGTACACTTCTTTAGTAATATGACCATCTGAAAACTTATTAACTTATGAATTTATACATGTATACAGGAACAGAACCAATAGCAGTACACGAATACTGAACCAGAGCCAATATCAGCACAAAATACCCCCATCTTCACATTTTGCCTTCACACTGTCATGTCGGACGCTGTTCAGACTAGGTCATCCGACAGACAGCGGTAATTCCGCTGTTGACCACTATTTGCTCATTGGCGTCTGCTAGATTTTGTCTAGCTGTTTCAGGGTTAATTTACCTGATCCTCGGATTGGAAGCTGGGCCATTCCCATGGCCTTTAAATAGTTCTCCTGTTCATTGGGCGTCGCCGATTATGGCTTCTGTCTTGTGCATTGTTATCTCGGTCTGGAGTGGAGAGCTGGTTTGGAGATTCGTTGCTGGTGGTGTATTTTCCTCTACCTGGAGTTTACACTGATGGTGTGCATGTCCAGGCCTCGAACCTCACCCTAACTCCTGTAATAACCCTAGGCTGATACCTCCGACCTCCACCCAGTGAAGAGGTAATATTCCAATACCCACAGATAGAACAGACAAGGATAAAGGAAAATATACACCACGCCGCAGGCACTCAGGAATACACTATAAATGTGCAGGGCAAAATAAATACAAATATAGGAAGGAGTAAATAAGACAGAGGAAAATACACCACCAGCAACGAATCTCCAAACCAGCTCTCCACTCCAGACCGAGATAACAACGCACAAGAGAGAAGCTATAATCGGCGACGCCCAATGAACAGGAGAACTATTTAAAGGCCATGGGAATGGCCCAGCTTCCAGTCCGAGGATCAGGTAAATTAACCCCGGAACAGCTAGACAAAATCTAGCAGACACCAATGAGCAAATAGTGGTCAACAGCGGAATTACCGCTGTCTGTCGGACGACCTAGTCTGAACAGCGTCCGACATGACACACTGTACCCCATGTTACACCTCTAAATATTTTCTCCCCAGACTGAAGTTTTCCATGTTGTCCCCTCTCCATACTGTGCCTCCATTTCACATTGTTCCATCACACCGTCACTCCTGCTATCCCTATTTTCACACTGCCCCTCCCTCCATGCTGACCATCTCCATACTTTGCACCCTATAAACCTTTCCTCTCACTTCATACTGTCCCCATGTTACCTCCTCTCACACTTCTACATGCTCGCCATACTGTCTCCTCTCTGCCTTAAAAGAGTAGAGCTAAGTGTACACGTGCTTCATCTGTACAGATGTGATATTTTCAACTCTCTGATTTTCCACATCAATCAGAGCAGGAAGACGCAATTAAGGAAATAGAGATGGAGCCGAGCAAAGACCAACTATGCCCATCAAATCTGACTATGCCAATCGCAATTTGCATTCGGCACTGAAGAATTATTCAAGGTATTTTCTGGATATTCAGGGGGATTTTGAGATAGTTGGATAGCTGTATAAGAAAAGTTAAAGGTGCTCACCAAGCTCCCTGTAAGTACTGGACAACCACTTTATGCAGATTTTAACACAAATGAAGACAAAATGGAGAGTAAAGAAAAAAAGCACAAAAGTAATACGCAAAAAGAAAACCCTTACATATATGATTAAGAAAGAGCTTGCTATGCTGAGGATATGAGGTACTTTAGTGTGCTGTTCAATTTACACAGTCTACTACCAAATGAAATGGAGCTGATAATACCTAATGTCTAAAGGAATCACTTGTCCTGACACAATAGCTTGCACCCTGACAAAGTAATACTGCAAGACATCATTGAACTCTAATTAATCGTATGCACTGTATATCAGCACTAACTAACATTGTCAGTCTCTTTTCACATATTAATTTTTTACTGCATTTGATGTATGCAAAGACATAGCTCCCAAGCAGATCTTTATTTACAGATGGAGCTGGCCTCGGCACCACTGTAGATTAACATAGTAACATAGTTAGCGAGGCCGAAAAAAGACATTTGTCCATCCAGTTCAGCCTATATTCCTTCAGAATAAATCCCCAGATCTACGTCCTTCTAAAGAGCCTAATAACTGTAAGATACAATATTGTTACGCTCCAGGAAGACATCCTGGCCTCTCTTGAACCCCTCAACTCAGTTCGCCATCACCACCTCCTCAGGCAAGGAATTCCAGATTCACACTGCTCTAAAAGTAAAGAATCCTCTTCTATGTTGGTGGAAAAACCTTCTCTCCTCCAGACACAAAGAATGCCCCCTTGTGACCGTCACCTTTTTTGGAATAAACAGATCCTCAAAGAGATATTTGTATTGTCCCCTTATATACTTAAACATGGTTATTAGATCACCCCTCAGTCGTCTTTTTTCTAGACTAAATAATCCTAATTTTGCTAATCTCTCTGAGTATTGCAGT
The DNA here is from genome assembly GCF_051348905.1 of Ranitomeya variabilis. NCBI lineage: Eukaryota > Metazoa > Chordata > Amphibia > Anura > Dendrobatidae > Ranitomeya > Ranitomeya variabilis. Next base: position 525,995,939 of record NC_135234.1, on the reverse strand, counting down.
TCCTCTATTCCCTTTATTAATTTTGTTGCCCTCCTTTTTACTCGCTCTAGTTCCATTATATCCTTCCTGAGCACCGGTGCCCAAAACTGTACACAGTACTCCATATGCGGTCTAATCGGAGTTTTGTACAGAGGCAGTATAATGCTCTCATCATGTGTATCCAGACCACTTTTAATGCACCCCATGATCCTGTTTGCCTTGGCAGCCGCTGCCTGTCACTGGCTGCTCCAGGTAAGTTTATCATTAACTAGGATCCCCAAGTCTTTCTCCATGTCAGATTTACCCAGTGGTTTACCGCTCAGTGTGTAATGGTGATATTGATTCCTTCTTCCCATGTGTATAACCTTACATTTATCATTGTTAAACCGCATCTGCCACCTTTCGGCCCAAGTTTCCAACTTATCCAGATCCATCTGTCGCAGAATACTATCTTCTCTTAATACTGTCTTCTCTTAACCCCTTAATGACCGCCAATATGTCTTTTCACTGACCTGAGATGTAACAGAATAGCATCCCCATACAGGTGACAATCCAGCAGCTGTCGGCTGTACACTATAGCTGACAAATTGTTGCATTAGCCACGATCAGTGCTTGCACCGTCCATATCTGTTTAACCCCTTAGATGTTGCTGTCGATAGTGACTAAATCATTTAAATGGTTAACAGAGTGTGGGGGCTTCCTCTTTATCCCAATTGATGCCATCAAACCTTGATTGTGTGGTCCTGATGTTTGCGATGGCAATTCATGACCAAATAGTGGCCTTATCGTCTGATGGTTATTGTAACCTGTTCAGAAGTTAGTGATATTTAAGTGGTAAAAATATATATTTTCATTTCTGTCATGCCACTTTGCATTAATTCCTGGAAATCACCTGAAGGGTTAATAATCTACCTGACTGCAGATTTCAATATGTCAGGGGGTGCGGTTTTTAAAATGGTATAACTTTTAGAGGTTTCCCAATATATATAACCCCTAATGTCACTTCAAACCTAGATAGGTCCCTAAAAAAATATATTTTGTAAATTTCCTTGAAAAACAGAAAAAATTGCTGCTACATTTTGAAACCTCCTAAAATGCTATCAAAATAAAGGAACATTTTACAAATGGTGCTGATGTAAAGCAAACATGTGGAAATGTTATTCATTAATGTTTTGCTGTGGTGTGACTATCTGGATTAAATGGATAATCATTCAAAGTTTGAAAATTGCTCATCTTTTACATTTTTCTCAAATTTCTGATATTTTTTTATAAATAAACACAAACCATATCGACCTAAATTTACCATTATCATGAATTATAATGTGTCACAAAAAAACAATCTCAAAATCACTGGGATTTGTTGAAGCGTTCAAGAGTTATTACCACATAAAGTGACACTGGTCAGATTTCAAAAATTTGGCTCCGTTACTAAGGGGTTAAGACTTCTGGCTCAAAATGAGTTAGTCTTCCATGGATGTTTTGCCTGCTAATTTTCAGTCATTGAATAAATTTAGCAGTTTTTAACAAGACACAAGGAGAAGCGCTTGGACCTTGTTTGTATCTTAATTAATTGAAGTTAATAACTGTTGTTCCTCCCAGCACGATGTATGGATTTATACATATGATGTTGGGGAGCTGATGTTCTCTTTAGTTTCTTGGACATGGCATAGTGGTATGCACTGCGGACACAGACAGAAAAGGGCCCCTGTGCAAGAACAGTATATGGGCACTTAGAAGTGCAACAGCTCATCATAATGTATAATTTCACCTTTGCAGGTAGTAGTGGCCCTCTTATCTCGTGGACCCCTGTGTGGCCGCACCAGTTGCACCAATGATATGTCCACGCCTGGTTGTATGGTGTATACAAGACATATATTGGCTTTTATAGTTCTTTTAAGATTATTTATTCAGACAAACTAGATGTGCTTGATATTCTGCTCTGTATATTGAAATCTAAATACCAATAACAGCTAATTATGTAGTCAATATAACAGTCACTTATAGCCATAGTCACTTATTGTCATTTATGAGTGTAATCTATTTTTTCATCCATGCAGTGTAAGGAATCAGACAATGGATGAGTGTTGAGATAACAGCCAGCAACAGAGCTTCTATGTGTAAAACGTATTTCAGCTGACAAATTGACTGCAAGGAGTTATCTAAGGACATACTAGACATTGCAAGGACAGAGATGCATGCAATACAGCCAGCTGAGAAGCAAGATTTCAACATTTTTTCTGTTTTAAATCAATTTAAAGCAAAAAATATAACTAAATAAGCATTTCTGGTGTCTTATTATTATGTTTAAGACTAATAAGACTTTTATGTGTAGCGGTATGAAGATTTGTATCCTGTTTTGAAATGTGTTCATCCTTATTTTCCTGTGCATGTGCAGCAGCAGGAATCATTAGTAACCTTAGCTATCTCTATCAGAAAAGAAAGAATATGGTAAATTTGTTGGCAAGACATCATTTCAAAGTATGTGAACTTATATGAATGGGTGAATAACGAATTTTGATTGCATTTTCAAAATGAATAGCCCTATGGCTGGTTCTGTGGTGAACTAAGCATGCATGAGTAGAACCAAAGGTGGAACAGGCATTGTGCCTCTAATAATAACTCACAAGTAGCTTCATAATCAGTTCATTTTGGGTCTCCAGCACAAGCACATTTGGGATCTATGTAATTCAGATCCTGAATACATTATCACTGCATTTCAATAGTGCCATGCATAGCAAGTTATTATTAACCCTATGCATATTTTGCTTTAAAAATAGAAATCATCATGCTCCATCAGACAGACTTAAACCTGAGGTTGCATTCACACGACTGTAACTTAGCTTGTAATTTGAGCAACTAAAGTTCAGTTTTAACATCTGAACATGCTTTTACATGGACAGTACGGGATAAGACTCCTAATTCTAATTAATTTTGTAAAATCAGTGTATCTCTAATCCTTGCACTCATTTTCTCTTTCATAAACAACAGGTTTTATTAAGCTAGGCATTATCAGAAGACATTTTCCTGTGTTTATACCTGTGACTTTGAATGAATTGAACAATTTACTAAATATTTATTTGGCTCTATAGTGTTTGTATGATTCCTTAAAATTGTTTCTAGGTGGTGTATATTATAATTTGAAGTATCAACTGTTACAACTGCTGCTTCTACTTACCCGTCCAGGCGTCGCGCTGGCTCCTCCTCGCTCGCAGCCGTTCCTGCTGCGGATTCTGCTGCGATGTCCATTGCTTCTCTTCCTTCTCGCCACTCTCGTCACCTTGCTGTCCTTCCCTCCATTGCGGCCACTGCAGCCGCTGTTCCCGAGCTTCCTGTGCGGCTGGCTCCTCCTCGCTCCTGACGTCTCCCTGGTTCTCTGTTCTCTTCTTCTGCCACTAGGGGGTCTCAGCGTGGTGCTCCTCTTCCTGCATTCTCTTGGTCTGTCTCTGCTCCATTCAGGTGCTTTAGGGCATGGGCGCAGACTCCTTGTTCTAATTAACTTTTAACTATTTAACTATTTAATTTTTCTGCATCTTCCCAGCAGTCCCTGCTTTCCAATCAGATTTTGGCATCAGGTATATCTGGTGTCTCCACCCTACCAGCGATGCCTGATTATCGTGTGCATTCCATGCGTGCTTCTGGCCCCATATCTGTCTCGTCCTTGTTCCTCTGTCTCGCCTTTTGGCTGGATTCCTCTGTTGTCCGTATTTTCTCGCTTACTCTTTTGAGTCCCTCTTGGTTTCCAGCAGTTGCGGTATCTGACTCCTCGGGTCTGCACCTCACGATCCCTGTATAGGGGTTGGTCTCCCAGGTTCGCTTGCCCATTGGAGGTTCAGTGCCGTGACCCAGAGGGTCCACTCCCTGTCCGTTTCTTCCGTCCTCTCGGTCGCAACATCAACCTTTGTAAAAATGGACTGTTTCTAGAACTGTATTGGGTCCCTATGGCCATCCTGAATTAGTATCTAAACAATTCAAAGTGTTCCTGCTGATATTGATGTACTATGATCATTCATGCTGCTAATACTTCTTGTGATGACACAGCATTTAATCATAATTAACCAGCCGTCTATTTTCAGTAAGCCAGGAGGAATAAACTGTTATCAATGTGTTGACTTTTGAATTTATGCAGTTGTTCTTCAGTTGGTTAAGAACCATACACTGTTGTCATATGAGATTTGTTTTTTTTTAAATGGCTAATGTTTGCCTCTTATGTCAGCTCCTACAAGTTATTGTTTGCTATCTTTGCAAGACAGTGATGTGGGGTCTTTGAACAATGGATGCTTGCTTAACATGTTGAATGACCAATGTGTGGATCCTGTGGCTTGTTGACTTGCAAAACTATGTAAATTGATTAAATAGTCAAAGAATGCGAGTTAATCTCATCACAGCTTCTTCTTGACCTCAGGATGCTGGCTTGAAGGACAACAGTTGTGAGCTTTATAAATGAGATATGCCTCTGTAACAGATGAGACAAGAGATCCAAATATCCAGAGACTCTTTACAAAACCACAGCCAGGAACACTCTACAAAACTACAGCCAGAACATCATGGCTCCATCACGAGGGACACAGATTTAACATTCCACAGGATGCCAGCTTAGAGGACAACTGCACCAGCTGAAAAAATACAGATATGCTCCTTTGACCATGACTACACCCATGAATACATTTGGGGTAATCAGGATTTGGACCCACCGGTCAGCTGATCCCCATGGATACATTTGGGACCCACCAGACACCTGGCTCCATAGAGATGTACAGAGAAGCCAGGTTTTGACCCTCCAGGCAACTGGCCTTGTACTTCAATGGACTGTCAGCTTCCTAAGCTTGTCTTTACCTCCTCTCTGTGTGTGTGCCACTGGTAGGAATAGCTGGCCCTGGAAGCTCTAGAGTAACAGCTGCTCTTATCTCGGTGAGTCAGTAGAAAAGTGAGACTGTAATTTTCACAATCTTAGGTATTTTACTGGGACTGTTCTATATGCTATTGTTTGTTGGTGGTTCAATTAAATTATTGCCACACTGTTTCACCCTCACCCTGTGTTGTTTAAGTAGTGCTGAAAGTAGTGTAGAATTTGGAAAAAGAGAGCTGGCTTTAAGTGGTATGAGCCTTGGTACACACAATCTTTCTAAAGATAGTCAGGGCTGCGGATGAGAGCGCCCGCTGACCCAGTCTTCCCACACTTCTCCCTAAAGTGGACTTAATAGGAGATTCATGCTGCAGAAATAACAGGCAGTATGAATTAGACATTGGCTGCATTATTGCAGTTGTGTATATTCAATTTAATTTGAAATTCTGTGGTGTTTTAGAGAAGACATACTTTTAATGGATGTCCTATTTCTTGGATGACTATTCTAAAGCTGGTACCATTGACATCTTTCCTCCCCATTCCACTAGATGATAGGTCTCTCCCTATGACTGCACAGTTTGTTTTCACTAAAATATACAAGGCTGCAAGAACAGAGCTAAAACTCTGACTCATGCTGTCTTTGGTTCAGACAGCTTAAATCACTTGTCACCTGTAAGAAAGGGGCTGTTTGAGTTTTTGGCTAAAATGAAGGACATCAAAAATGGGTCTGCACTGCAATGATAATAATATCAGCCATGACATCTTTTGCATGGGAGACAATACTTGGCTTATCTCCACAGCAGAGAATATACAGAATTATACTTTCACTTGCATGGTATACAATTACAGTAGCTATTGAATATGGATGAAACAAATACAGTGGCAGAGTACAGTATTTCTTCCCATTATGCCAGCCCTTTCCAAACAAACATTTGTACTTTTGTACATATCTTGGAATAAACCCTTTAATGTGAGGTATTTCAAGACTATTTAAAGGCATACTCATACATAAGATAATTTTGACCTTAACTTGGAAAAAAAAAATCTATGCACAATAATTTATATATATGTTAATACAGTTGCTGAAACATGGATTTGTGAATTCAAGCAATTTAGGATTCGATTTACACAAAATAGCCCAAAAAGTGACACTACAACAGTATAGACAAGGCTGACTATTGCACCATCCTGAGAAAGCTCACATGACCTCTGGTAATGACAGATTTCCCTATAATGCACTGACAATATCACATCGCTTAGTATACCACAACTAATCAGGGTGAATAATCATAGCCTGTATAAAAACAGAAGCAGGGAATACAGCAGCTATTTGTTGGTGAGTAATTTTTAAACTGCAAATTGAATTGTTCAGAGAAATTTGACAGCTGCTTAATTCTATATTCAATAGATTCACTTATCTTTTCTGGATAGTATAGATTTGATCCTAGTTTAAATGAGAGTACAGGAAAACTCAGTTAATCCAGTACTAGATTGTCCAAAATCCTAAAAGGTTCAACACAGCATAAAGCTCAATTTCTTGTGCCAGATGGTATAAACCTTTGTATCCTGTGACTACTTTGATACAGAGTATTTCCAAGATCATCTTGAAATCTAACAATATTAACCAGTACTTCATGCTTATCAAAAATTAGAGATGTTCTATAGATGAGTATTTGAGCCTGTGATATTGCATGTTCTCTGAAGAGTTTTTAAGAGTAGTCAACACATAGTAACAAAATAAGACAAGTGTTTATGAGCGCATTAGTGCTGAGTGTGTGCTGCTGGAAATCGAGGCACCTTGTGAATAATTTAGGCTTGCATGTGTATTTATTTCACTCTCAAGCATAAAAGTAAACAGATCCAGACAGGAAACAGGAGATAGATGTTACAAACAAGGGCACTCAAAAGTAACAAAGGATACCTTTTCTTCATAATAGCCTCGTGTGGGAGTATGTTGTCTGGACTGAGCCAGTCCCAAGAGACATCCACCAGGAAACCATAAGCATATCATAATAAACACAACATATTTTTGTTGTTATTTGAGAAAAGATTTATAATAGCAGAAAATTAAATATGGTGTTAATTACATTTGGAAAATCACAGAAGTGTAAATGGACAACAAGCTTGGGCATCATGTGGCTTATTAACAGAGCAATGCATTTGAGTATCGCAATAAGGTGTAATGTACAGCTTCTGCGCCCAATGAAAATTCCATAACTGTTCCCATCTAGCATGTCTCATTCATAATATTGGTGTCTTCTTACACAATGGGAGTCTTCTTTCATTTGCTTGCTGTATAGCTAACCCCTACAAACCAAGCCAACTGAAGGGTTTAGTTTAGACATGACAAATATTTCCAAGCCAACTGAAGGGTTTAGTTTAGGCATGACAAATATTTCAATTAATAGATTTCCTAGATTTGCTGTGCTCTACTGGCTGGGAGGTAAATGTTATCTTCAAGTGGACATCATTAACATTTTGGGAATTCATACCTTGTATTTACACCACAAAAAAATATGACATGGTAACAAAGTCAATAGCTCTATGTGTGTAGCATTTTTTAACCCATAACATGAACAGAAGATTTAAAATATAACTTTCATTCCAAAATTTTCAGTTTTATTCAAATTAGTTGATGAAAAAATGAACAAACCAAACATCAGAAACTACTACATCTAGTTACACACTAAAAAGAAAAACAAATTGAAAAGCCAAAACAACCATTTCTTTGTCACACTTCTCCAAAATAATAAAAAGCAATCAAAATGTCATATGTACCCAAAAGTGATGTCAGTAAAAATCAGCTCCATCAGCTCAGGGCACAAAAAACAAACAGGCCAGTCAATCAACTAAATTTATGGAAAAAGGTTATGGATCTCAAAAAACGGCGACACATGCTTTTTTTCTTTTACAAGTTTCATCATAATTTGTCAAGAAAATAATAAAAACTGGACAAGTTTAGTATAACCACAATCAAACTGACTAGGAGAATCATGTTGTAGGTTATTTTTACTGTACAATCAATGTCCTAAATGGTGGAATTGCTTTTTTAATTATTTGCACCTGGATTTTTTTGCCTGCTTTCCAGTACATTGCATGGTAAAGTGAATAGTTTCATTCAAAACTATAATGGTCCAACAGAAAATAATCCCCCTCCTTCTATGTTGATGGAAAAAATAAAAAAATTATAGTTTTTCAGACCAAAGAGAGGAAAAAATGAACACACAAAAATGACCTTCATTGCTAAAGAATTTAGCCCACAGTGACCTGAAAATGAAAAAATAATTTCCTTATAGGACCCCTGAAGTTCCCCTCAACCACTACCCAAGTCCCCACACTGGTCTGCCGTTTCCTTTCACAGGGGGCAGGTTAAATAAAGTTGGTGGCGTGGCAGCCACATGGATCTAGTCTTGGCTAGAAGCAAACAGGATAACCAGCATGCAGGAGAGCACATGTGCAGCATTATCTCTCCTGACTGGATGAGACTTCACTCCTTTGTGGAGGAGATTATGTGCAGAAAGATGTCCCCTCAGCGTGGACTAGCATGGACACCTATGCTGGGAGTAGTATTGTCTGCTTTCTCTGGCAGCTTGAACCGCCCAGAACTAGAAGTGCCCTCAGGAAGTGTGCGAGCCCTGAGCTGGGAGACTCCTCCCAGCTGTTACTATTGCAGCTTGTTGTGAGGAGCATAATCACTTAACTTTCATATACACAAATTGGCCAGTAGATGGCAGCAAAACACATTTATGAATGATCGGTATACAATGCAATGTATTACATCTCCTAACTCACAGTGCCCCAACTAATTCTGACACACTGGAACAAATCTACTGCCACACGACAACTGTCTCATTCAGCAGCAGCAGTAGAACGAGTACCAGGATACCATAAACTCCACCTCTTAGGAAAAGCCATCTTCTGAGTACAGTTGGAGGGTGAAGCCTTGTATACACACCAAAGTTAGGGATACAGAGGAAAAAATGCAATACACAAGTGCCTGGCAAAATGGAATAATTACTAGTAAAACCAACATAGGATCTGAAAATGAGAAATATTTAGAACATTGTTGGGATAGAGTCTCTAGACATTTGATGTAAATGTCCATACCTAAAAAAATGTAAAAGTAGATAAACATGAGCATAAACAACATTCTTAGTAATAACTAAAAATGTCACATGTAAATGGGGTTAATGAAGTTTAAGATTTCTTGGCTTTGTGAGCCAGGCACAGTCCTTGACCTGTTATATTAACTAGAAAAAGAACACATATCAATCTGGTAAATTTGAGTATGTAAATACCAAGAGGTCAGATCATTCAAGAAGGATATATGGTGAGGTACCTAGTCCCTGTACCGAGCAGGTAGGATACCTTTTGTACTCTTCTCAGAGTTTCTTAATGGTACTATCCATTGACTGGAGATCAGTTCAGGTTCTGTGGTCTCATTAGATAGATGAAAATTATTCTCTGTTGAGGTAGGAATGAACTGATGATAGACAGGAAATACAAATTGTGGAGCAAAGGTAAGTTCAGCAAGGCTCAGCAGTCTTTCAGATGAATCTGGAGGATTTTGTGTTCCAATCAAAGTTGACCTGGGTAGTGGTGACTCCCTCAAGAGTTCTTCCTTGAGACACAGTTTTAGGCTGTCTCTGAGTACCGTCTGGGGTTTCCAGCCAATCTCGTACACATCAGACGATGGAAAGTGTATAGCAATTATTGTGCATGGTTCAATTTCCCAAAGTGGGTCCAATTTTCCAGTCCGATGATTGTTTTGAAGCCAGAGTCGGTCACCAAGTTGTATGGGCTTGGCATCGGCACGCTGATTATAGTCTTCTTGTTGTCTTATTCATGCTTCTTCCATGTGAAAATCAACAATTTCCTTGGCTTCCGCCATGAATGTGCAGTGTTAAATCACCCAGTCCATTTGAGAAAATAGGATTAATGGTGTCAGGTACTTGTACACCTACAGCCAAGTCTGATGGCAACTGGCCTTGTCAGCAGAACATCAGATAAAATGGAGTATGACCAGTAGTTATTGTAGACGTGGACAAGATCTTTCAGAATCACAGGCTACTCAGTTCCCTTGGTGGTAGAAGCGGTGCGCAGCATACCAATGATTGCTTGGTTCACTCTTTCACATAGTTAACTTGTTGATTGTAAGTGGTGGTACACCTTTTCTTGTAATCTCTACTTGCATAGCTCGTGAAACAGTTGAGATTCAAAGGCAGGTCCGCGATCAGTGAAGATGTGGTCTGAACATCCATATTGTTGAACAAACTCAGTATAGAAGACTTCAGATGCAGTTTTGGCTGTAAGATCTTTGACAGGAGCAATAGCGGCAAGCTTTGTGTAATGGTTAGTGATGAGCGAGTATTCTCGTTGCTCGGGTTTTCCTGAGCACACTCGGGTGATCTCTGAGTATTTGTTAGTGTTCGGAGATTTAGTTTTTGTTGACACAGCTACATGATTTACAGCTGCTAGCCAGCCTGCGTACATGTGGGGGTTGCTTAGTTGCTAGGGAATCCCCAAATGTGTATGTATGTGTGTAAATAAAAATGTAAATGTATGTATACTCGCTCATCACTAGTAATGGTCCACCATTGTGAGGGCATATATATAGCCAGAAAGCATTGGACCCAATTTCACATGAACAAGAGCAACAATTTCTTCTGGTTTTTGTGAATTGATAGGCTTAGGGGCACTCTTTGATCTCTGCATCCATCTTTTGTAATGTTACATGCGGGACATACTCGGCATCAACTTTCAATGTCTTCTCTCATACCGACCCAGTATAACCTTCAGCAGATGGTAGCTTCAGTTTTCTGGACACCGAAATGTCTACAGCGATCATGATACACTTCAAGTATGACCCGTGTATCTCTCCGTGGAATGAGTATTTGGTTTAGTCTGTCACCTGAAACAGGGTCCAAAGTGTTTCTCATTATGAGCCCTTTCTGGAAAAATAGGCGCTTTCTCTGTCTCCAGAAGCAGGTGAGTTCCACATCAGGATGAGCTTGTCATAGCCGTGTTGGAACTCTTCCAGTAGTAAGTAAGTCATGGAGTTCTCCCAGGACTCTGCTCTGTTCTTGAATTTTTTCAACAGGGAAGGTTCTTGAAGAGGTTCAGCAGGTGGCGTGGAATGAGATTCTTCCTTTTCAGCAGAGGCAGTGATGGCACTCTGTTGGGCAAAACTTGAGCAGAAAGGGGGCATTTATACCTCTTCCCAGATATCATCTTGGGGTGGTTCTTCCCCATCAGGCAGTCGGGAAAATGCATCGGCACTGACATTTGATTTGCCACTGCGGTATTTGACTGTAAATTTGTAGTTCACGAGGCGTGAAGCCCACCGTTGTTCCATGACTTCTAGCCAGGCAGTATCCTGGTTCGCTATTGGATTTGGATTATTGTCTGTGTAGACAGTGAAGGTCGTGGCAGACAGGTAATCCTTCAATTTTCTGTAACAGCCCAGACAAGTGCAAGCAGTTCAAGCGTGAATGAACTGCAGTTGTCATCATTCTTCTCAGTTCCCCTGAGGCTGCAGCTGGCATAAGCAATCACATGCTCCTTGTTGCTCTGGATCTGGGACAAAACAGCACCTAGACCTTGGAGGCTAGCATCTGCATACCAAAGGAATGTCTGATTGAAATTAGGATAGGCCAGGATAGGTGGTTGGGTAAGAAGGGTCTTCAGTGTTTAGAATGCTTTTTCTTGAAGATTTGTCCAGTCTATTGGAAGTATTCAGTTGTAGTTTTCTTTGGGACATCCCCAGTAAGTGGTTCAGATACTTCAGCAAAATGAGGAACAAAGCAGCAATAGTAGCCTGCAAATCCCCAAAAGCTTCGGTAGTTGGTGTTCTCCAGTTTTTAACTGCAGCAATTTTGTCAGGTTCAGGTTGTACCCCTTCCACACTTACTACATGTACAATGTAGATTTGTAGTGTTTTCAGCAAGCGGAATTTGGAGGGCTTGATTTTGAGGCCATGTTGGCTTAGTACCTTGAAGACTTCAGACATATGATGAATGTAGTCTTCATATGTCCGAGAATAGACAATGACATCATGAAATTAAAGAAGGACGTTCTGGAAATTTTCGTGGCCAAGACATTTCTCCATTTACCGTTGGAACATAGCAGGAGCATTGCCAAGCCTGAAAGGCATATAGTTAAATTCAAAGGCAGTCTTCTCCTGTCCTCTGGCACCATGGAAACTTGCCAGAATCCTCAGGTTAAGTCAAGGGTAGAGAAGTAGGAGGTGGATCCAAGAGTAGTCAGGGAGTCTTCAATTTGTGGCAAAGGGTGGGCATCTTTGTGTGTGATGTTGTTCAATTTGTGGTAATCCATGCAGAAACAAATGGAGCCATCTTTTTTTCACAAGGACCAGAGGTGAAGCCCAAGGGCTTTGACTTTCAAGTATGACATAAGCATCTTTGATGTCTTGAAGCATTTTCTTGACAGGCTGATACTTTGCAGGTGGCATGGGGCGATGTTGGTCCTTGATGGGAGAATGATCACCTGTGAGTATTTGATGCTGAATCAGAATAGTCTTACCAAAATCCAATGGGGGCTTACTGAATGCTTGATGATGGCACTTGGCAAGGTTCAGAACTCCATTGATTCTCTCTACAGGAGTAGTGGCATCTCCCACATTCAGCTCAGTCCACCAGGAGTCTGAAGTAGCCTTCTTCCTGTCTTATGCAGCTTGGGTAGAATGTTGACTAGCTGTTACCTTACTTGAGATGATATCTTCTGGTGAGAGTTGAGACAACTGTGATACTGGATGAAATTTGGGGACGTTAACAGGTGCGTCACTTAAGTTAATCAGTCAAACTGGCACTCTTCCGTTGGAGACAGTTATAATGCTGCAAGCAGCTTTCACTAATGGTTGTCCTTCTAGCAGGATTGGTTTTAGGAGAGCATGATAATCTTGATTTTCAATACCTGGTCAGGCATGGCACCATACCATGGTCTCTGATCAAGGCTGTAGAATCACCGGTGGGGTGTCTCGGATGCGAACACAGCAAATTTCACCTTTGCTATTTACAAATTTCTGCTGGGCAACAAGCACACGGATGGCATGCTAAATGGTCCACTGATCAGAAGATGTAGCTGTAGGGAGAGAGGCATGCAAGGCAGACAACGCTTCTGAAAAATAATTTCTAAGAACATTCATGCCTAGAACCATTACAGCAAAACCCTCATCTTCTACATAAGTTACAATGACAACTAGTGTTGAGCGATACCGTCCGATACTTGAAAGTATCGGTATCGGAAAGTATCGGCCGATACCGGCAAAGTATCGGATCCAATCCGATACCGATACCCGATACCAATACAAGTCAATGGGACTCAAGTATCGGACGGTATTCCTGATGGTTCCCAGGGTCTGAAGGAGAGGAAACTCTCCTTCAGGCCCTGGGATCCATATTAATGTGTAAAAGAAAGAATTAAAATAAAAAATATTGCTATACTCACCTCTCTGACGCAGCCTGGACCTCACCGAGGGAACCGGCAGCGTTCTTTGCTTAAAATTCGCGCGTTTACTTCCTTCCGTGAAGTCCCGGCTTGTGATTGGTCGCGTGCCGCCCATGTGGCCGCGACGCGACCAATCACAGCAAGCCGTGACGTAATTTCAGGTCCTTCAGGATTTTAAAATTACGTTCCGGCTTGTGATTGGCCGCGTCGCGGTCACATGGGCGACGCAACCAATCACAAGCCGGGACATAATTTTAAAATGCGCGCGTTTCCTGCCTCCCGTGACGTCACGGCTTGTGATTGGTCGCGTCGCCCATGTGACCGTGACGCGACCAATCACAAGCCGTGATGTCACGGAAGGAAGTAAACGCGCGAATTTTAAGCAAAGAACGCTGCCGGTTCCCTCGGTGAGGTCCAGGCTGCGTCGGAGAGGTGAGTATAGCAATATTTTTTATTTTAATTCTTTCTTTTACACATTATTACATTAATGTTGTTTCGATACCGATACCCGATACCACAAAAGTATCGGATCTCGGTATCGGAATTCCGATACCCGCAAGTATCGGCCGATACCCGAACTTGCGGTATCGGAATGCTCAACACTAATGACAACTTTTCTTTTGAACTTAATGTCCCAAATCTGAATAGTGGGCTCCCAGTAACCCTAGTGAGGTATGGGTTGACCATTACTGACCATATTGTTCATCCAGACATCTGGAGGGTTATTTAAGTCACTAAAGTCCCAAAGTTCAAAATATGCCCACTTCTGAAAAGTAGTTACCTATGAGCTGGTGTTGATGAGAGCTTCCAAAGGAACATCATTTACCAGGACAGCTATGCACGGGAAGGACGAGATGAAACCAGGCACCCATATGGATGCTCCCTCTGCACCTTTTCTTCTTCCTCCTGAGGGGCGGTCCTCAGCCTCAGGGGTAGTGTTGTGGATTCTGTTTTTGGGCTCCCTCTGGTGGTTACAACTGGTACTGGGTGACTTTGGTGGGTTGCGGTCTCTGGTTTCCACCTGTCCATCAGAGGCTGGGTGTTTCCTATTTAACCTGGCTTTCCTGTCATTCCCTTGCCGGCTATCAATGTATCAGTGTGTCTCTGTTACCTTTGCTACCTGCTCCTAGGCCTTCAAGACAAGCTAAGTCTGGATTTCATGTTTGCTTTCATGTTTTTAGTCCAGCTTGCAGATATGTAATTCTCTGCTGCTGGTTGCTCTAGTGGGCTGAAATTACCACTCATGTACCATGAGTTGGCACATGAGTTCAAGTAATTTCAGGATGGTATTTTGAAGGGTTTTAAGCTGACCGCGCAGTTTACCTTTTGTATCCTCTGCTATCTAGCTTAAGCGGGCCTCATTTTGCTGAATCTGTTTTCATAACTACGTTTGTGCCTTCCTCTCATTTCACCGTCATTATATGTGGGGGGCTGCTATTTCTGTGGGAATATTTCTCTGGAGGCAAGATAGGTCTGTGATTCTTCTGATAGGGGTAGCTAGATCTCCGGCTGGCGCGAGACGTCTAGAGTCCCCCCAGGAACGTTCCCCGGCTGCTGTTAGTTGAGTGTTGAGGTTCAGGATCGCGGTCAGCTCAGGTTCCATCACCCTAGAGCTCGTCCTGTTTTTGCCCGTGTTATGTGTTTAATTCCCTGCCATTGGGAACATGACAGGGTAGCCCATTTAACTGATAGCACTGGGCCTCAGTGTGTCCATATCTATGGCAGTGCTGACAGAAAGGTTTCTTATGGTGAGCAGCTTTGTCTGGAGGTAGACTTCTAGGTGGGGGCTCAGGAGAGAGACTGCTGTCATTGGTTTTCTCCCTGGAGCGTGAAGGTGGAATAATCAGGTTTTTGATCTGCTGGGAGACTTGCTCGAGTCCTTTGGCAATGTCATCTACATGGGCATCAAGGGATGCGCTGGAGTCCGCAGTGGGAGTCTGCGCAGCTTGTGTAGCTTGCATGGTGCCTGGCGATGTCATCTGAAAAGAGGGGTAGCAGGAATAGACCCAGCTAGAGCAGCAAGGTTGACAGAGTTTCCCTGAGCATATTCATTGCCAAGGACATGGATGGCTTGGGTCTTGAAGTCTGCAAAAGGTGAATATGGGATGTTGTACAGCAAGCATGCGGAGTTGGCTCTGCGACAGTTCATAATAACCCTGCCCCACGGTCTATCAGGATTTTGTCAGAGTCCACACTTTCATGGGGGTCCACCTGTACAACAGCGGAGAAAGCCTCTTGGAGGGATAAAGCATAGTCCCGTAGGGTCTCACCTGGCTATTGTCATCTTGCAAAGAATCTCATCTTGACTTCAGAGTTAAATGTAACTTCAAAGGCATCTTTCAGTTTCACAAGGATTTGCTCAGGCATTCTCTTCTCTGATGGAGGCCTAGATCAAACTTCCCTGGAAGAAGCACCTTCAAGCTGACCCAGCAGGATCTGCACTTGCTGTTCTGGAGAGAGAGTGTAAAACAGAAAAAGAGCCAGCAACTTGTCACATAAGGCCCTGAAGGTGTGTGGCTCCCCCTTGTAGCATGGCAACCAGGGTGCCCCAGGACAAAATTGGACAGAGAACGGCAAGTTGCACGTGATGGACACAGAAGGGCTGCTAGCACCAGCGTGGCTGTTGTCGTGGGTTCACTCATGAAGTAGATGCTGAGGTGACTGCTCACAATCGGACAGAGTCTCTGATATAGGCACATAGATGAATCCAGTTTGTGATGCCAAAAATTGTGGTGGGGCACTGGGGAGGTGCCAGATGTAGGGGAAAGGCCAGCTGGGGCATGTAGTGCCACTGGCAGCAGATAATGTTGTCACGGTAGCTGAAGTGGGTTGCTGGACCCCTCAACAGTTCCCTCACGTCCACAATTGTCATTAGTGGGAGATGGCATTTGTTGATGGTATAGGACCCCCCCAGGGGCACTCCTGCAGCGGTGGTATCTGGGTGGAGGTTTGGAGAGCCCATGGTGTTTGTGCAATTTCATCAGCCAGACACTCAGTTGAACATGTAAACAACAATTTTACTGAAAGAGGTAACGGGTTATAGTTTCTGTCTTAAAGGCAAAAATCACAGTATGTTGTGCATATGAAAGTAATGGTTCTCTCCTCATGAGACAAGCGAGGTTCTAGCTTCTAAGGGCAGCTTGAGCAGAATTCTCTATGCGCAGTCCAAGAAATATTACACTAATTGAGGGACCTTATCAGATTGGTAGTGATGAGCGAATATACTCATTACTCGAGATTTCTCGAGCACGCTCGGGTGTACTCCGAGTATTTTTTAGTGTTCGGAGATTTCGTTTTTATTGCCACAGATGAATGATTTACATCTGTTAGCCAGCATAAGTACATGTGGGGATTCCCGAGCAACCAGGCAACCCTCACATGTACTTATGCTGGCTAACAGATGTAAATCATTCAGCTGCGGCAATAAAACTTAAATCTCCGAGCACTAAAAAATACTCGGAGGACACCCGAGCATGCTCGAGAAATCTCAAGTAACGAGTATATTCGCTCATCACTACAGATTGGCTCTCTGTCGAAACACACTAAAGTGTCAAAGTACTCACAATTTTGAGCCTACTATTTCCTACTGCAGGGGGTAGGTTAAACAAAGTTGGTGGCCACGTGGATCTGGTCCTGGCTAGAAGCAAACAGGATAACCAGCATACAGAAGAGCACATGAGCAGTGTTATCTCTCCTGACTGGATGAGACTTCACTCCTTTTTTGAGGTGATTATGTGCAGAAAGATGTCCCCTCAGTGTTGCCTCGCATGGAAACTTATGCTGGGAGCAGTAGCGTCTGCTTCCTCAGGCAGTTTGAGCTGCCCAGAACTGGAAGTTACCTCAGGAAGTGTGCTAGCCCTGAGCTGGAAGGCTCCTCCCAGCTGTTACTATGGCTTGCTGTGAGAAAAATAATCACTTAACTTTCATATACACACATTGGCCAGTAGATGGCAGCAAAACACATTTATGAATCATCAGTATACAATACAGTATATTACATCTACTAACTCTCAGTGCCCAAACTAATTCTGACACACTGAACAAATCTACTGCCACACGACAACTGTCTCATTCACGTTGAATAAATCACTATTCTTTAAATCAACTTCTGGATTTACATCTTCATATTATTATAAGCAGCGTGGAATTTTCTCCACAGATATCCTTCTGGCAAAAATAAAGAGAAAGTGTGATATACTTCGAAATGCATCAAATAAAAACCATATTAATACACCTTTTGGCACCAGATTTTCTTCATTTCTTCAACAGCATATCCTGTTTTTAAATTAATTAAATGTTGTTGGATTTGTGTTTATTTGCTATCTTGCTCTCCTACTAGATCAGAAAAAATGTGACTCAATAATTCTGCTTTTTTATATATGATCCAAAATCCTCAAGAGACTAGACCACCCACCAGATAGTACTATGCGTACAAACAAATTGTTCTACCCTTGTGCTCTCATGTCTGTCATAGTACTGTGGGTAAAAATACATTTTTGTATTTATATGAACCCATGTCTGTGATAGTACTGTGCATAAAAGCAACATTTTCTACTCTTATGCACAGATGTCTGTAATAGTACTATGCGTAAAAAACACAAAAGTTGAGCTTGGTTTGTGTTGGTATACATGCAGCACATAAACGCATGTTCACATTGGCCATAAAACATACAAAACCTACAAGATACAAAATGAACAAAAACACTGCTGTAACTAAATAAAAAGCAAAAGTGCATTCAAATAACACATAGTTCTTAGTAATACTGTTTTTGATCAACAATAGCATAAAAGCCATCCCACTTCAACAAGGTAACTCTAATCAGGACGGTCCTAAGCTGTCTAATATTAAAAACCTTACCATGCGTCAAAGTTGACCTCAGTGTGTGAATAAGGGCAAACAAAGGGACCGGATCCCAAACAGTAAAACCAGTCAGAGGAAGCCTTTAAGTGTAATTTTCTGCTCAGAAAAGGGAGGCCACAACCTGGCTTGTACAAAGGCTCAATCAGAGTTACCTTGTCGAGCTGGGATGGCTTTTATGCTATTTTTGATCAAAAACAGTATTACTAAGAACTCTGTGTTTTTTGAATGCACTTTTGCTTTTTACTTATTTAGTTACAGCAGGGCCTTTGCTCATTTTGTTTGTTGTAGGTTTTGTATGTCTTATATACCCATGTCTGTAATACTACTGTGCGTAGAAACAAATGTTTCAACTCTTATGCACCCATGTCTATGATAGTACTGTGCGTACAAACTAATTTTTCTACTCTTATGCACCTATGTCTGTGATATTACTGAGCGTAAAAACACACTTTTTTAAACCGTGCTTCTGAGAATACTTTGCCTAAAAAAATGAGGAGAGCATCAAATAAGTGACGTGGACGTGGATGCAAATTTCTTGCTTTTTGCCATCTTGCTGCGTTTCTTGCTTTATTATACTGGTATCATCAGCTAGAAGTAAATGCTCAATCCGGTCACATACATCTATTCCACAGTCCACATCTGGATAGTTTTTTCCACAAATTCTATGACAGGTTAATGTTGTTTACAGTGATTGGTAGTGAGAAATGTATTTATTTATTCATTTTACTCGCTTATATAGTATTATTAATTCCATAGCGCTTTACAGACATTACCAGCACTGTCCACATTGGTGCTCACAATCTAGATTCCCATTCGTGTATGCACAGTATTGGTGGGAAACTTTAGTGTAAGCTACTGGAGCTGGAATTGCTATGGCAGCTGGCATAAGATTTGCCCTCCAATAGATGCCCTTTAAAGGATTTAACTACGCATTCTAATTACAGAGCCTCTAAATTGTCATGAATGGCTATTTTATCTTGCAATACCATCTGCTGGCTCAGTTGAGAAGTGGTTAATTTGCTTGACTGTGGTCGACATTGACTTATATTGGGTTTCTCATCAAGTATGTATACAAAACCGAGTCTTTAACTACAGTTCAGCCGAACCTGACAAACCCAAACATCCATGGTTCCGCTCATCCTTAGTCATACCATCCCTTATTACACAAATACACATCAACAGATCTGTGTCATCCAATAAGCATTCAAACTTATACATCTTGGAGTTGGAAAATATTAATAAAAGTGATGATACGGTCAAAATTCCCAAGTGCCAAATAATTGTGCACACTGTGTATGAATATAGTCTAAAGGTCATTGAAATATTCTTGAAGAAATGTATTGGTATGCAATATAGTTTGATTATTTAACTAACATGTAGAGCAATGGAATGAAAATAAAATCAAAATTAGATATTTTTAGTGATTTTTTCTTACTGCTATTTGACTTCACTGAGTGAAATGTCACAGTGTGATTTATGTTAGGTAAACATAACCTTTTCACTGTAAAAAATGAAATAAATATTTTACCTAGACCAGAATAATTGTTTTCCACTGGGCATTCAATATACTCCAGATAGACTTGCTTTGTTTTCAGGCTCCTCATCTTGCTGTCTGGGCACTTCTGCTATTTAGACAATCTATCTTGATAGACAACATGCAGCAACAGATGGCTTCATCCCATACAAACAATTAGGTTACTTGTTTCACATGAAATCTTTTTGCTGGGTTTTCAGAGCAGAGACTCCAAGTTTCTTTAGAGGTTTTGAGATTTAGAGAAGAATTTGGAGAGTTTCAGCTTCCAAAACTTGGTCAAAAACTGTGTTTATAATAAAACAAAGCAAAGTCCATCTCACCATAGTTGACATCTCTGAATATTCGGAGCACAGAACCGCTGTGTCAGGGCGTGGAGGGATCAAAGAAAAAAGGAAAATCCAGCTCAACGAAATAGTGAAAAAAACGTGTCGTTCCTTTATTCACTTCAATAATATATGTGGAGGATAAAAACATCAGCAACAACAGAAATAAAAACAGTATCAACGCAATTCTGGTGACAGAGCACCCTCAATCATTACGAGTTTGTTGATACCAAATATGTATAGGTTCTTTTTTATTTAAGCAATGAAATCTAAAGTTTGTAAAAAAAAATTTAAAAAATGTCGCTATATTCCAAGACCAATACTTTTTAAACTTTTTGGAATCTAGAACTGGGTGAAAACTTATTTTTTGTGTGTTGAGCTGACATTTTTATCTATACCATTTTGGGGTAGATACGATCTTTTGATTACCTGTTATTGCATTTTATTAAAATATTATGGGGACTAAAAAAAGTTATGCCGTTTACCGATTGGATTAATTATTTTTATATTTTGATAGATCGGCATTTCTGAAAGTGGAGATACCAAATATGTGGTTTTTTATTGTTTTATTTTGAATGAGGAAAAAACATGTATTAATATTTTTAAACACTTTTTTTAACTTTTCACTTGCTTCAATAGTCTCCTTAGGAGAGTTGAACCTGCGATCTTCTGATCACTTGTGTTACCCAGAAATGCTTTTCTGCTATGAACACCAGCCACTGGGTAGTACTCATAGCAGATCGGCAATGAGAAGCACAAGGGTCTCCTGCAAACCCGTGATTGTCATGCCAACCTATCATTGCCCCGCAATTATGTGACAGGAGCGCCGATGGGCGAGGTGAGTGATGCGCTTCCAGCGCATGCATGTTAAATGCCGCTGTCAGAGATTGACAGCGGCATTTGACATGTTAACATCTGCAAGTGGGTAGCTATTACACCCTAGGCTGTTAGGGGCACATGACAGCTGATATAATCAAATGTGGTCTCAGCGCCGGAGGCCGCATTAAAGAGGGGGAAGTTACCTATGTGTCATAGTTCTTAAAAGGATTAAAGAGAAGACATCTATCTCTAACAGCCACAGTCAAAGCTGAGCTCTGCCCGCTGCTGTTGAGTATGAAATGCTGTGTTTAAATGGAATGCACATCAGTGATCGAGAGCACCGACCACCATCGACTTCATGCGACACTATTGCAGGACACCGACGGGTTACCAATACAGCCAGGGGCCCATTGCTGTTATCTAGATCCTTTTATGAAGTTTAGTTCCACACTGAGCTGCAAAGCAGACTGAGATTTTCACTAGCTGCTACAATACTGTTGTATTTTAGTATACACAATAAAGAATCGGGTGATAGCAGCTTCAAGCCCCCTGAAGTGACTAAATAATCAGAGTAAAAAAAATAAAAAAAAGTTTTTTTAAATGATAATATTATAAATATATATTACAATTTGAATCAACCTCCTTTCACCTAATTGAAGAAGATATTTAAAAAAAATACATATTTGGTATCGCCGTATCCATAAAGGTCCGAGTTATTAAAATTAAACTCTACAGTTAACTTCAGAAAGAGAAAAACATCAAAGCTTCAGGATTTTTATTTTTCAGACACCACACTTTTCTAAAAAATGATGTAATAAAAAGCAATCGAAACGTTGCATCTAGCACAAAATAATATCAATAAACTGTCAATCCATCATATTGCTCCATTTATGGAAACATAATGTTAAGGATCTTGGAAAATAGTAACAGAAACCAACATTTTTTTTATAAGCTTCTGATTTTTTTTCATCACTTAGAGAAAAAATCTATCAACATTTGGTATCACTGTAATCATATCTATCTGGAAAAATATATTCCCAGGTCAATTTTACCACACATTGTACACCATGAATACAAACTCCAAAAACTGTGAAAGATTTTCATTCTTTGCTCCTTTTCATCCCACTTGATTTTTTTTCCTGTTTTATAGTACAGTACATGGTAAAATATTCAATGTACCGTATATACTCGAGTATAAGCCGACCCGAGTATAAGCCGACCCCCCTAATTTTGCCACAAAAAACTGGGAAAACTTATTGACTCGAGTATAAGCCTAGGGTGGAAAATGCAGCAGCTACCGGTGAATTTCAAAATTAAAAATAGATGCTCCATACCGTTCATTATGGCCCCATAGATGCTCGACATAAAGCTGTGCCACATATAATGCTCTGCACCGTTCATTATGGCCCCATAGATGCTCCACATAAAGCTGTGCCACATATAATGCTCTGCACCGTTCATTATGGCCCCATAGATGCTCCACATAAAGCTGTGCCACATATAATGCTCTGCACAGTTCATTATGGCCCCATAGATGCTCCATAGAAAGCTGTGCCATATACAATGCTCTGCACCTTTGATTATGGCCCCATAGATAGCTATGCCATATATAATGCTCTGCACCTTTGATTATGGCCCCATAGATAGCTGTGCTATATATTACCTCTGCACCTTTGATTATGGCCCCATAGATAGCTGTGCCATATATAATGCTCTGCACCTTTGATTATGGCCCCATAGATAGCTGTGCCATATACAATGCTCTGCACCTTTGATTATGGCCCCATAGATAGCTGTGCCATATATAATGCTCTGCACCTTTGATTATGGCCCCATAGATAGCTGTGCCATATATAATGCTCTGCACCTTTGACCTTTGATTATGGCCCCATAGATGCTCCACATAAAGCTGTGCCTTATATATAGTGCTCTGCACCGTTGCCCCATAGATACTCCACATAAATCTGTGCCATTGCTGCTGCTGCTGCAATAAAAAAAACAAAACACATACTCACCTCTCTTGCTTGCAGCTCCTCAGCGTCCCGTCCCGGCGTCTCTCTGCACTGACTGATCAGGCAGAGGGCGGCGCGCACACTATATGCGTCATCGCACCCTCTGACCTGAACAGTCAGAACAAGAGGACGTGAAGACGGAGCGGCGCCCGGCGGGTGGAACGAGGGAAGGTAAATATGTAATACTTACCTGCTCCCGGCATCCCGCTCCTTCCCCCGGACAGCTGGTCTTCGGTGCCGCAGCCTCTTCCTCTGTCAGCAGTCACCGGCACCGCTGATTAGAGAAATGAATAGGCGGCTCCGCCCCTATGGGAGGTGGAGCAGCCTATTCATTTCTCTAATGAGCGGTCCCATGTGACCGCTGAACAGGGGAAGAGCTGCGGCACCGAAGACCGTGGGACGGGCAGGAGGAGCGCCAGGAGCCCCGGAAGCAGGTAAGTATGCCTCAGCGCCCTCTCCCCCTCACCCGCCGACCGTGACTCGAGTATAAGCCGAGGGGGCACTTTCAGCCCAAAAATTTGGGCTGAAAATCTCGGCTTATACTCGAGTATATACGGTAATTCACAACTACAACCCATGCTTCAAACAACGAGCGTTCATATGGCTATACAGAAAAATGAAAATGTCTCTTGGAAGAAGGAGACGAAAAAAATTAAAGCACAAAAATGAAAATTGTCCAGACGTTAAGGGGTTAAAGAATGTATATTGCTGCAGGAAACACTTCTTTATTGTCTTCTTTTTAGGCGATTTTAGTATATTTCATCACAGATTTGTTAATAATTTGACAAGAGTTTTTCCCAGGAACCTGAACTGCTATTTATTTTTATGCAACTTTCATTAAGTTTTCTGGCAATTGTCAGTAAGTAAGACATGAATTGAATAAGAAACTTGCATGCAAGTTTTGCAACATTTGCTATTCACACTTTGTTGAGTATAAGACACATGACAGTTGAAATTGGAGCTGCCACGCAACAATAGGCTTGAGCATAGCCCCTGCTTAAAAGATAGGCTGGTTGTCAAAGTTCTATCTTTTCTCATAAACAAAAATTGTACTGTAAAATTAAATAGCATTGTTGGTGTATCAGCAAATTTGATTTTTGAGTGTCAACTTAAAAATAAAATGAATAACACAGATAAAACCAATAGAAAAGGTGAGACACAGTAATAGAGGAATATGTATTTGGGTGAAATTACTGGTTAAACCTTACAAAGGGCCAGTGTTTGGATTAATGAACTACATGGGAAACTTCATTTATGTTGCTTAAAACGGGAAAGCTTTTTTAAGCAAATCAAATAGATCATTCAGGAATAATAACATTCTGTTTTATGTGCCTATAACAGAAACTCAATTAGCACTCCGCCGCTTAACAGTGTAGTTTAAAGGAGCTGTAAAATGGAGACTGATTAAAATTAATAATTGGAAATAATGGACTAAGCCATCTTCCAAAATCAAACATTTAACCTTTTGTGCACTGTAAATACCTTTTAACAATATGCAATTTGAAGCTTTCCTCTTTTGAATCAAAGTGACAATTTTGATTTAGTAGAGAAGTGTTTGCTAACTCCCATAGAAAAGCTAAAGTTGTATCATAGTTATACATATGCAATGCATACAGCTCTGGCAAAAATTAAGGAACCACCACATCAAAACCCTGTCATGGGCAGCCCAATCTGCAGACCTGAACCCCATTGAAAACCTCTGGAATGTATTCAGGAGGATGCTGGATAGTCACAAGCCATCAAACAAAGAAGAACTGCTTCCATTTTTGTGCCAGGAGCAGTGTGAAAGACTGGTGGAAAGCATGCCAAGACCCATGAAAGCTGTGATTAAAAATCATGGTTATTCCACAAAATATTGGTTTCTGAACTCTTCCAGAGTTAAAACATTAGTATTGTTGTTTCTAAATGATTATGAACTTGTTTTCTTTGCATATTTGAGGACTGAAAGCATCGGGGTTTTTTTAATTTTGAACATTTCTCCCTTTCAGAAAAAAAATTAAATTTATTGCTTGGAAATTCAGAGACATGTTGTCAGAAGTTTATAGAATAAATGAACAATTTACATTTTACTCAAAAATATACCTAGAGAGAAAAATCAGACAAACTGAATATTTTGCAGTGGTCTCTTAATTTTTTCCAGAGCTGTATGTCAGTATTTAGAGGTCCGATTTACCTTATATTTATTATGCCAAATGTTTGCTTCTCTGTTGCTTTTTTATCTTGGCTCAATGAGTGCTGAGCAGTGATCTGCTAAGAATTGCCTCTTACTTGACAGTTTCAGTGGCTCTACTTTTGATTAGCCAGCATGGTGGGACATTATCACTTCAGTGATGACTTTGCTAAACTTGCAAATCAAAAGAAGAGTCTTGGATGCCGTCAAGTAACACAATTCACAGGGCTCCAGCCCAGTGGCAACAGATTATTGACTTGGTCGATGGATTGGTTCTTGAAAATCAATTTGCAACAACTATACTGCTAATATATTTTAATCAGGTTGTTTTGGATTGAGATATCAATTACCTATTCTTAGAAATGGTCATCAATATCAGATTGGTGGATGTCTGACAGATAACACAGAACCTGGTAACAGCTGATGGTTGGGAGTACCAGGGAGTTATAGCTGTCAGTTTCTTAAACATTTGTCCAAAGAATATCTGAGCTGTACAGAGGCCTTTAGCTTCTATGTCTACAAGGAGTCTACAATAGTCAGAGACATACCTACCACCTCATCATTGGTTCCTTCTCTTTATTTTACTGTTCATTCCACCATATCAAATTGGCTTCTGTATGCAAAAACAATCCCAGAACAGGATAATAATAATTATTATTATTAGTAGTAGTATTAATAACAACAACAACAACAACAATATTAATAATATTAATAATATCTATAAAGCCAACAATAAATACATAACAGTATAGTAACTCATAATTCAACATATACCAAGAGGAGTGAAGGCCCTGCTTGCAAGTTTACAATCTATGAGAGAAGTGATTTGTTTTACAGTAAGGGAAAATTTATTTTAAAGATATAATTTATTACTCAGGAAAATGAGCTGTAGTAAAGAAGATTCTTAATCTTTCTCTCAACCAAGTAATTTTAGTATGTAGCACTTGCAAGTTGCTTAGAGTAATATGGTTTTACCATTTTCATATGTACTATACCAGTAAAGCTAATTATTTTGATTTTGTGTCATGTAATGTACAGGGCCAGGAAACAGATAGGTACCCACTTAGGGTGCTACCTATTGCCTCCATAGACACTAACACAGCTCACCAGTCTCTCTACCTGGTCCCCTGACGTACCTCCCCTCTCAGCATTCAATTGCATTTGCATCCTAAAGATGCAAATACAATTGAAGACCTGCGCACTGGGAGAGAGAAGAGAAGATCGAATCAGCCCCATGCTCTGCCGGTTACTTCAACAGGCTACTGAAGCTCGAATCAGATCCCTGCTCCGCCGGTTACTTCAGCGGGTTACTTTGTTATCAGCGTGCGATGCTGATGTCACTCACCCTACTTCTATCACCACCTACTGATGACATTGTTTCAGGCAAAGAGATGGCAGTGTCAGAAGCAGAGACTATGGGGTCAACAAATGATGATGCCGGCGATGGCCACTAAAGATGAGGACAATAGTGAATGAAGATGCAGCCAGTGGGAACAGAAGATGTAGTCACTTCTCCATCACTTCTTTTGAAACAGGACATCATCAGGGGACAGAGGTGACAGAAGATGTGGTAAGTGATCACAGAATCGATCCTGATAATATCCTGTTTCAGTGAGAGTGATAGAACCTGTGGGGAAGTGACAGTAGGGCAATCCTCCTGTTACATCCTGTTTGAGGATACCATCAAATGAAACTTAGCAGGAAGTAAAGAAAAAAACACATATAGGGATTAGCAGTAGAGGGAGAATGGTAGGAAATTTTATAATAAAGCAGATCACAAAAGTGATTAACACTTAAAGAGAGATATTTATAAAGGGCATTATATCCCTGCATGTATTCAGGCTGTCTAGCAGCCACAAATCATGCAGCTGCGGAGACACAAACATAATCTACGAGCACACCAAAATACTTGGAGATCACCAGAGCATACTCGGAAAACTCGAGTAACGAGCATATTCGCTCATCACTACTGACCACACATGTGCCTAAGTTGACCTTAGAAGCCTTTATTTTAACTTATGTATATTGTTCTTTTTGCTATTTACTAAACATAATTGAATGTATTTTAAATGAATTGAATTCATGTCAAATTTCTTAAAATCTGCAGGTCCCATCAAATTCGCACAATACGCGAAATATTAAATTTGTGCGAATCCTCTTGTAACAGTCATCACTAGTGTTGAGCGATACTTTCCGATATCGGAAAGTATCGGTATCGGAAAGTATCGGCCGATACCGTCAAAATATCGGATCCAATCCGATACCGATACCCGATCCCAATGCAAGTCAATGGGACGAAAATATCGGAATTAAAATAAACCCTTTATAAACTTGTAGGTTCATTCTACATGAAGGAAAACAACTAAGAATAATGTAGGATGTATTGGGGGACGTGGCGGAGATATTAAAGGGACAGAGGTTTAGCCCAATGTAATAGAATAGCAGGATTTTTATTTTTTTTTTATGAAGTTCGGCGTTAGAAAGAATTTGACTATGTAATTTTTTTTTTTTTTTATGTCAGATATTGATGTTTCACTACTTCCACGCCCTTCACCTTCTTTTTTACTTCTCCCACGCTTTCTTCTTAATTATCCTCATCATCAGCTTCTTTGACATCAACTTCTTCACCTTATTCATCTTCTTCTTCATCTTCTACCTATTATTTTTTGGGTTACATTGTTCATATTCTTTTTATTTTACTATTATCTTCATCATATTCAACTTCTTCATCATATTCTTATTTGTGACAGGCATTCCCGTAGTTGTTATCTATAAAAGTTTGAAGATTACACCTTCCGTTCTGCCTGTCACAAACCAGTTACATTTGTCCGCGTTCAGTTTGGCCTGCAGCATCAGGCTTTATCCAGGGGCACCACGAGGAGGAACGGACTCACCCCCATACACTGCTTAGTCTTCTTCTGCTTATAATTTACATAATATTTTTTTGCTCTGATATTTTGTGTTATGCTTAATGTCCTTCTGCTCTTTGTTCTGCAGCCTCTTGTTCTTCTGCTTCTCGGTCTTCCAGGTCGTCGTCGTCTCCAGGGTCGTCGTCTCCGGGGTCGTCGTCATCGGGGTGGTCTCCGGGGTCGTCGTCATCGGGGTGGTCTTCAGGGTCATCGTCTCCAGGGTCGTCGTCATCACGGTGGTTGTCGTCTCTGGTGTCGTCGTCATCTTAGGGGTGTTCTTCCGGGTCATCGTGTTTAGTCTCTTGAACTTGGAAATGTAGCAGAAGGTACAAGAAGGCTGAGAAAATGCCGAGAACCAGCTGATGGAACTGGAACTCGGATGGCTACCCGAAGGTCCAAGAGCCAATGGAACTACCGAGGACCAGCTGACGTTACTGGAACCCGGTTACTAAGCAGGAGGTACCCGTGCCTGAAAGCACTACCAAGGACCACCTGACGTTGGTGGAACTCGGATACCCAGAGGGAGGCACCTAAGCCAAAGGCTCTGCCCGGAACCAGCTGACGGTACTGGAACCAGGATGGGGAGCAGAAGGTACAAGAGCAAAAGACACTGCCGAGAACCAGCTGACGGTGCTGGAACCCGGATGGGTAGCCGAAGGTCCAAGAGCCAATGGAACTACCGAGGACCAGCTGACGTTACTGGAACCCGGTTACTAAGCAGGAGGTACCCGTGCCTGAAAGCACTACCAAGGACCACCTGACGTTGGTGGAACTCGGATACCCAGAGGGAGGCACCTAAGCCAAAGGCTCTGCCCGGAACCAGCTGACGGTACTGGAACCAGGATGTGGAGCAGAAGGTACAAGAGCAAGTGTCTGCGTGGCTTTTGCAGGACACGTTGCCGGCTGCACAGCAGGGGAACAGCTGGCGGTGCTGGACCCCACTGACACATTGGCGAGGTGTTTGGCTCTGTGCAGCCAGCACTTCCGGACAGCAACGAGCGGTGTTGTAGCCCGGGCTCTGCAGGGGGAGCAGAGTGTAGGCCGAAGCCTACTTGAACCAATTTCAAAGGTAACCTTTAACCCCCCCTCAGGGGTTAGAAAGTAGAAGAGCCACAGCTTATGCAGCAGTAGTGCTGCACAAGTCAAAGGTTGCTCTTTTAATTTCGCTCCTTGCACACGCTGAATGAAACACGTATAACATTTAGCCCTTTATACAGTCAAACTGTGTTGGAGGCGCGAGTTCCCTTTGTAATGAGACGCAGCACAGATGTCAAGAATCCCACCTTGGTGCTGGGTGCAGCCTCCTGAGCGTTGTTATTTGCTGTACAGGAGTCTGCGCTGTCGTGTTATCCCCTGGCCTAGCGCCGTTAGCGCTGCCCATCTTCTGACCTCATTTAATGTTGGCCGGTGCGGTTCGCGATGCCCATGAATCCCAGCCCCGCAGTGTCTTAACATTGTTAAAACACTGCGGGGCTGGGATTCAGGGCCTGGCGCAGCACATATGTTCGCCTCTCACACTCGGGTCCTTACACCCGCTTCAGACTGTGCGGCGTCATCTGATCCCTTATCGCATGCCACGGCCATGAAGCCGCACAGTCCGAAGAAGGCGGAAGGAGAGGAGGGACAGGCGAACTGATGCACTGATCCTGCCCATCAATCACACCCTCGCAGTCCCAATAAATAAGACACCGAGGGGCGTTGTGTGGGTCAGGGCGGCCGCAGAGGCGCAGGCAGCCAAACCATGATGCCAGAAGACGGGCAGCGCTACCAAGGGGGTTGCAGCGTGTCATTACAAAGGAAAGTCACACCACCGGGACGGTTAAATGGTCACACAGAGGACACATTGCAGACGTGTTTTCAGTTCCACATGTGCGAGGAGAATACGTTTCTGAGCCACCTTGCACACATGCAGCATTACCGCTGTACAAGGTGGCTGGATAACGTAAAAACGCCTGGGGGAGGGGGGACAGGTTCCCTTCAATTTCAGTTCTTGTGTCTGCGTGGCTTTTGCAGGACACGTTGCCGGCTGCACAGCAGGGGAACAGCTGGCGGTGCTGGACCCCACTGACACATTGGCTGGTGTTTTTCTCTGTGCAGCTAGCACATCTGGGCAAAAACTGGCGGTGTGTTAGAGCCCAGGGACAGCAGGAGGAGGAGCAGGAGGAGGAGGAGCAGGGGGAGGGGAGTGTAGGCCGAAGCCTGCACAGGCGGCAGCTTTGGGTGTGTTGTGTCTGCGTGACTTTTGCAGGACACGTTGCCGGCTACACAGCAGGGGAACAGCTGGCGGTGCTGGACCCCACTGACACATTGGCAAGGTGTTTGGCTCTGTGCAGCCAGCACTTCCGGACAGCAACTAGCGTTGTTGGAGCCCGGGCTCTGCAGGTGGAGCAGAGTGTAGGCCGAAGCCTAATTGAACCGATTTCAAAAGTCACCTTTAACCCCCCCTCAGGGGTTACAAAGTAGAAGAGCCACAGCTTATGCAGCAGCAGTGCTGCGCAAGTCAAAGGTTGCTCTTGTAATTTTTCTCCTTGCACACGCTGAATGGAACACGTATAACATTCAGCCCTTTAGACAGTCAAACTGTGTAATGGAGGCGAGAGTTCCCTTTGTAATGAGACGCAGCACAGGTGTCAAGAATCCCACCTTGGTGCTGGGTGCAGCCTCCCGAGCGTTGTTATTTGCTGTACAGGAGTCTGCGCTGTCGTGTTATCCCCTGGCCTAGCGCCGTTAGCGCTGCCCATCTTCTGGCATCATGTAATGTCGGCCGGTGCGGTTCGCGATGCCCATGAATCCCAGCCCCGCAGTGTCTTAACATTGTTAAAACACTGCGGGGCTGGGATTCAGGGCCTGGCGCAGCACATATGTTCGCCTCTCACACTCGGGTCCTTACACCCGCTTCAGACTGTGCGGCGTCATCTGATCCCTTATCGCATGCCACGGCCATGAAGCCGCACAGTCCGAAGAAGGCGGAAGGAGAGGAGGGACAGGCGAACTGATGCACTGATCCTGCCCATCAATCACACCCTCGCAGTCCCAATAAATAAGACACCGAGGGGCGTTGTGTGGGTCAGGGCGGCCGCAGAGGCGCAGGCAGCCAAACCATGATGCCAGAAGACGGGCAGCGCTACCAAGGGGGTTGCAGCGTGTCATTACAAAGGAAAGTCACACCACCGGGACGGTTAAATGGTCACACAGAGGACACATTGCAGACGTGTTTTCAGTTCCACATGTGCGAGGAGAATACGTTTCTGAGCCACCTTGCACACATGCAGCATTACCGCTGTACAAGGTGGCTGGATAACGTAAAAACGCCTGGGGGAGGGGGGACAGGTTCCCTTCAATTTCAGTTCTTGTGTCTGCGTGGCTTTTGCAGGACACGTTGCCGGCTGCACAGCAGGGGAACAGCTGGCGGTGCTGGACCCCACTGACACATTGGCTGGTGTTTTTCTCTGTGCAGCTAGCACATCTGGGCAAAAACTGGCGGTGTGTTAGAGCCCAGGGACAGCAGGAGGAGGAGCAGGAGGAGGAGGAGCAGGGGGAGGGGAGTGTAGGCCGAAGCCTGCACAGGCGGCAGCTTTGGGTGTGTTGTGTCTGCGTGACTTTTGCAGGACACGTTGCCGGCTACACAGCAGGGGAACAGCTGGCGGTGCTGGACCCCACTGACACATTGGCGAGGTGTTTGGCTCTGTGCAGCCAGCACTTCCGGACAGCAACTAGCGTTGTTGGAGCCCGGGCTCTGCAGGTGGAGCAGAGTGTAGGCCGAAGCCTAATTGAACCGATTTCAAAAGTCACCTTTAACCCCCCCTCAGGGGTTACAAAGTAGAAGAGCCACAGCTTATGCAGCAGCAGTGCTGCGCAAGTCAAAGGTTGCTCTTGTAATTTTTCTCCTTGCACACGCTGAATGGAACACGTATAACATTCAGCCCTTTAGACAGTCAAACTGTGTAATGGAGGCGAGAGTTCCCTTTGTAATGAGACGCAGCACAGGTGTCAAGAATCCCACCTTGGTGCTGGGTGCAGCCTCCCGAGCGTTGTTATTTGCTGTACAGGAGTCTGCGCTGTCGTGTTATCCCCTGGCCTAGCGCCGTTAGCGCTGCCCATCTTCTGGCATCATGTAATGTCGGCCGGTGCGGTTCGCGATGCCCATGAATCCCAGCCCCGCAGTGTCTTAACATTGTTAAAACACTGCGGGGCTGGGATTCAGGGCCTGGCGCAGCACATATGTTCGCCTCTCACACTCGGGTCCTTACACCCGCTTCAGACTGTGCGGCGTCATCTGATCCCTTATCGCATGCCACGGCCATGAAGCCGCACAGTCCGAAGAAGGCGGAAGGAGAGGAGGGACAGGCGAACTGATGCACTGATCCTGCCCATCAATCACACCCTCGCAGTCCCAATAAATAAGACACCGAGGGGCGTTGTGTGGGTCAGGGCGGCCGCAGAGGCGCAGGCAGCCAAACCATGATGCCAGAAGACGGGCAGCGCTACCAAGGGGGTTGCAGCGTGTCATTACAAAGGAAAGTCACACCACCGGGACGGTTAAATGGTCACACAGAGGACACATTGCAGACGTGTTTTCAGTTCCACATGTGCGAGGAGAATACGTTTCTGAGCCACCTTGCACACATGCAGCATTACCGCTGTACAAGGTGGCTGGATAACGTAAAAACGCCTGGGGGAGGGGGGACAGGTTCCCTTCAATTTCAGTTCTTGTGTCTGCGTGGCTTTTGCAGGACACGTTGCCGGCTGCACAGCAGGGGAACAGCTGGCGGTGCTGGACCCCACTGACACATTGGCTGGTGTTTTTCTCTGTGCAGCTAGCACATCTGGGCAAAAACTGGCGGTGTGTTAGAGCCCAGGGACAGCAGGAGGAGGAGCAGGAGGAGGAGGAGCAGGGGGAGGGGAGTGTAGGCCGAAGCCTGCACAGGCGGCAGCTTTGGGTGTGTAGTGTCTGCGTGACTTTTGCAGGACACGTTGCCGGCTACACAGCAGGGGAACAGCTGGCGGTGCTGGACCCCACTGACACATTGGCGAGGTGTTTGGCTCTGTGCAGCCAGCACTTCCGGACAGCAACTAGCGTTGTTGGAGCCCGGGCTCTGCAGGTGGAGCAGAGTGTAGGCCGAAGCCTAATTGAACCGATTTCAAAAGTCACCTTTAACCCCCCCTCAGGGGTTACAAAGTAGAAGAGCCACAGCTTATGCAGCAGCAGTGCTGCGCAAGTCAAAGGTTGCTCTTGTAATTTTTCTCCTTGCACACGCTGAATGGAACACGTATAACATTCAGCCCTTTAGACAGTCAAACTGTGTAATGGAGGCGAGAGTTCCCTTTGTAATGAGACGCAGCACAGGTGTCAAGAATCCCACCTTGGTGCTGGGTGCAGCCTCCCGAGCGTTGTTATTTGCTGTACAGGAGTCTGCGCTGTCGTGTTATCCCCTGGCCTAGCGCCGTTAGCGCTGCCCATCTTCTGGCATCATGTAATGTCGGCCGGTGCGGTTCGCGATGCCCATGAATCCCAGCCCCGCAGTGTCTTAACATTGTTAAAACACTGCGGGGCTGGGATTCAGGGCCTGGCGCAGCACATATGTTCGCCTCTCACACTCGGGTCCTTACACCCGCTTCAGACTGTGCGGCGTCATCTGATCCCTTATCGCATGCCACGGCCATGAAGCCGCACAGTCCGAAGAAGGCGGAAGGAGAGGAGGGACAGGCGAACTGATGCACTGATCCTGCCCATCAATCACACCCTCGCAGTCCCAATAAATAAGACACCGAGGGGCGTTGTGTGGGTCAGGGCGGCCGCAGAGGCGCAGGCAGCCAAACCATGATGCCAGAAGACGGGCAGCGCTACCAAGGGGGTTGCAGCGTGTCATTACAAAGGAAAGTCACACCACCGGGACGGTTAAATGGTCACACAGAGGACACATTGCAGACGTGTTTTCAGTTCCACATGTGCGAGGAGAATACGTTTCTGAGCCACCTTGCACACATGCAGCATTACCGCTGTACAAGGTGGCTGGATAACGTAAAAACGCCTGGGGGAGGGGGGACAGGTTCCCTTCAATTTCAGTTCTTGTGTCTGCGTGGCTTTTGCAGGACACGTTGCCGGCTGCACAGCAGGGGAACAGCTGGCGGTGCTGGACCCCACTGACACATTGGCTGGTGTTTTTCTCTGTGCAGCTAGCACATCTGGGCAAAAACTGGCGGTGTGTTAGAGCCCAGGGACAGCAGGAGGAGGAGCAGGAGGAGGAGGAGCAGGGGGAGGGGAGTGTAGGCCGAAGCCTGCACAGGCGGCAGCTTTGGGTGTGTAGTGTCTGCGTGACTTTTGCAGGACACGTTGCCGGCTACACAGCAGGGGAACAGCTGGCGGTGCTGGACCCCACTGACACATTGGCGAGGTGTTTGGCTCTGTGCAGCCAGCACTTCCGGACAGCAACTAGCGTTGTTGGAGCCCGGGCTCTGCAGGTGGAGCAGAGTGTAGGCCGAAGCCTAATTGAACCGATTTCAAAAGTCACCTTTAACCCCCCCTCAGGGGTTACAAAGTAGAAGAGCCACAGCTTATGCAGCAGCAGTGCTGCGCAAGTCAAAGGTTGCTCTTGTAATTTTTCTCCTTGCACACGCTGAATGGAACACGTATAACATTCAGCCCTTTAGACAGTCAAACTGTGTAATGGAGGCGAGAGTTCCCTTTGTAATGAGACGCAGCACAGGTGTCAAGAATCCCACCTTGGTGCTGGGTGCAGCCTCCCGAGCGTTGTTATTTGCTGTACAGGAGTCTGCGCTGTCGTGTTATCCCCTGGCCTAGCGCCGTTAGCGCTGCCCATCTTCTGGCATCATGTAATGTCGGCCGGTGCGGTTCGCGATGCCCATGAATCCCAGCCCCGCAGTGTCTTAACATTGTTAAAACACTGCGGGGCTGGGATTCAGGGCCTGGCGCAGCACATATGTTCGCCTCTCACACTCGGGTCCTTACACCCGCTTCAGACTGTGCGGCGTCATCTGATCCCTTATCGCATGCCACGGCCATGAAGCCGCACAGTCCGAAGAAGGCGGAAGGAGAGGAGGGACAGGCGAACTGATGCACTGATCCTGCCCATCAATCACACCCTCGCAGTCCCAATAAATAAGACACCGAGGGGCGTTGTGTGGGTCAGGGCGGCCGCAGAGGCGCAGGCAGCCAAACCATGATGCCAGAAGACGGGCAGCGCTACCAAGGGGGTTGCAGCGTGTCATTACAAAGGAAAGTCACACCACCGGGACGGTTAAATGGTCACACAGAGGACACATTGCAGACGTGTTTTCAGTTCCACATGTGCGAGGAGAATACGTTTCTGAGCCACCTTGCACACATGCAGCATTACCGCTGTACAAGGTGGCTGGATAATGTAAAAACGCCTGGGGGAGGGGGGACAGGTTCCCTTCAATTTCAGTTCTTGTGTCTGCGTGGCTTTTGCAGGACACGTTGCCGGCTGCACAGCAGGGGAACAGCTGGCGGTGCTGGACCCCACTGACACATTGGCTGGTGTTTTTCTCTGTGCAGCTAGCACATCTGGGCAAAAACTGGCGGTGTGTTAGAGCCCAGGGACAGCAGGAGGAGGAGCAGGAGGAGGAGGAGCAGGGGGAGGGGAGTGTAGGCCGAAGCCTGCACAGGCGGCAGCTTTGGGTGTGTTGTGTCTGCGTGACTTTTGCAGGACACGTTGCCGGCTACACAGCAGGGGAACAGCTGGCGGTGCTGGACCCCACTGACACATTGGCAAGGTGTTTGGCTCTGTGCAGCCAGCACTTCCGGACAGCAACTAGCGTTGTTGGAGCCCGGGCTCTGCAGGTGGAGCAGAGTGTAGGCCGAAGCCTAATTGAACCGATTTCAAAAGTCACCTTTAACCCCCCCTCAGGGGTTACAAAGTAGAAGAGCCACAGCTTATGCAGCAGCAGTGCTGCGCAAGTCAAAGGTTGCTCTTGTAATTTTTCTCCTTGCACACGCTGAATGGAACACGTATAACATTCAGCCCTTTAGACAGTCAAACTGTGTAATGGAGGCGAGAGTTCCCTTTGTAATGAGACGCAGCACAGGTGTCAAGAATCCCACCTTGGTGCTGGGTGCAGCCTCCCGAGCGTTGTTATTTGCTGTACAGGAGTCTGCGCTGTCGTGTTATCCCCTGGCCTAGCGCCGTTAGCGCTGCCCATCTTCTGGCATCATGTAATGTCGGCCGGTGCGGTTCGCGATGCCCATGAATCCCAGCCCCGCAGTGTCTTAACATTGTTAAAACACTGCGGGGCTGGGATTCAGGGCCTGGCGCAGCACATATGTTCGCCTCTCACACTCGGGTCCTTACACCCGCTTCAGACTGTGCGGCGTCATCTGATCCCTTATCGCATGCCACGGCCATGAAGCCGCACAGTCCGAAGAAGGCGGAAGGAGAGGAGGGACAGGCGAACTGATGCACTGATCCTGCCCATCAATCACACCCTCGCAGTCCCAATAAATAAGACACCGAGGGGCGTTGTGTGGGTCAGGGCGGCCGCAGAGGCGCAGGCAGCCAAACCATGATGCCAGAAGACGGGCAGCGCTACCAAGGGGGTTGCAGCGTGTCATTACAAAGGAAAGTCACACCACCGGGACGGTTAAATGGTCACACAGAGGACACATTGCAGACGTGTTTTCAGTTCCACATGTGCGAGGAGAATACGTTTCTGAGCCACCTTGCACACATGCAGCATTACCGCTGTACAAGGTGGCTGGATAACGTAAAAACGCCTGGGGGAGGGGGGACAGGTTCCCTTCAATTTCAGTTCTTGTGTCTGCGTGACTTTTGCAGGACACGTTGCCGGCTACACAGCAGGGGAACAGCTGGCGGTGCTGGACCCCACTGACACATTGGCGAGGTGTTTTTCTCTGTGCAGCTAGCAGTACCGGGCCCCAACTGGCGGTGTTGGAGCCCAGGGTCAGCAGGAGGAGCAGGGGGAGCGGAGTGTAGGCCGAAGCCTGCACTCGAGCAAGTTGAAAGGAAACCTTTAACCCCCCCCCCCCAGGCGTTTGTAGCTGAAAGAGCCATTGTGTACAGCACTAATGCTGGAAAAGGTAAACTTAGCTCTTTTAATTATGGTCCTTGCACATGCGGAACCTAACAGTTATGAAATGTGTCCCCTCACAGCGTTAAACCGTCCGGTAGGTGGAACTTTCCTTTGTCGTGTGACGCAGCACAGCCATCATTTTTACCCCCTTGGCGCCGTGCGCCGCCTCCTCAGCGTTGTTTTAATCTGTCCCGGAGCCTGCGCTGTTAGGTTAGCCCTTGGCCATGCACACATTTTGCGCTGCCCGTCTTCTGACATCATTTGGTGTCAGGCTGGCTGCGCCTGTGCGGGTGCGCTGGCCGAGATCCCGCCTCGCAGTGTCGTCTAATGTAATCCCACCGCGGGCCTGTGATCCGTGCCCGTGCGCAGTGCATATCCTCTCCTCTCACTCCCCTCCCTACGGCTTTTTCAGACTGTGCGGTGTCACGGCCGTGGCATGCTATTAGGGACCAGCTGACATCGCACAGTCTGAAGAAGCCGTAGGGAGGGGAGTGAGAGGAGAGGATATGCACTGCGCACGGGCACGGATCACAGGCCCGCGGTGGGATTACATTAGACGACACTGCGAGGCGGGATCTCGGCCAGCGCACCCGCACAGGCGCAGCCAGCCTGACACCAAATGAGGTCAGAAGACGGGCAGCGCAACATGTGTGCATGGCCAAGGGCTAACCTAACAGCGCAGGCTCCGGGACAGATTAAAACAACGCTGAGGAGGCGGCGCACGGCGCCAAGGGGGTAAAAATGATGGCTGTGCTGCGT
This sequence comes from Ranitomeya variabilis, assembly GCF_051348905.1. Lineage (NCBI taxonomy): Eukaryota > Metazoa > Chordata > Amphibia > Anura > Dendrobatidae > Ranitomeya > Ranitomeya variabilis. Next base: position 525,958,195 of record NC_135234.1, on the reverse strand, counting down.
CACACGACAAAGGAAAGTTCCACCTACCGGACGGTTTAACGCTGTGTGGGGACACATTTCATAAGTGTTTGGTTCAGCATGTGCAAGGAGCATCACGAAAAGAGGCACTTTTTCCCTTTGCATCATTACTGCTGCACAAGGTGGCTCCTTCAGTAACAAACGCCTGGGGGGGGGGGGGGGTCAGGTTCCCTTACATTTAACTTGTTGTGCCTGCGTGGCGGTCGCAGTACACGTTGCCGTATACACAGCAGGGGAACAGCTGGCGGTGCTGAACCCCACTAACACATTGGCGAGGTGTTTGGCTCTGTGCGTACAGCACTTCTGGACGGAAACTGGCGGTGTTGGAGCCCAGGGACGGGTGGAGGAGGAGGAGGTTGGAGGAGGTAGGAGGGATTGCCACACACACAGCAGGGGAACAGCTGACGTTACTGAACCCCAATAACAGAGGAGGGACTGTTGACTGTGCGTACAGCACTTCTGGACGGCAACTGGCGGTGTTGGAGCCCAGGGGCAGGTGGAGGAGGAGGAGGTTGGAGGAGGTAGGAGGAGGTAGGAGGGATTGCCACACACACAGCAGGGGAACAGCTGACGTTACTGAACCCCAATAACAGAGGAGGGACTGTTGACTGTGCGTACAGCACTTCTGGACGGCAACTGGCGGTGTTGGAGCCCAGGGACGGGTGGAGGAGGAGGAGGTTGGAGGAGGTAGGAGGAGGTAGGAGGGATTGCCACACACACAGCAGGGGAACAGCTGACGTTACTGAACCCCAATAACAGAGGAGGGACTGTTGACTGTGCGTACAGCACTTCTGGACGGCAACTGGCGGTGTTGGAGCCCAGGGGCAGGTGGAGGAGGAGGAGGTTGGAGGAGGTAGGAGGAGGTAGGAGGGATTGCCACACACACAGCAGGGGAACAGCTGACGTTACTGAACCCCAATAACAGAGGAGGGACTGTTGACTGTGCGTACAGCACTTCTGGACGGCAACTGGCGGTGTTGGAGCCCAGGGACGGGTGGAGGAGGAGGAGGTTGGAGGAGGTAGGAGGGATTGCCACACACACAGCAGGGGAACAGCTGACGTTACTGAACCCCAATAACAGAGGAGGGACTGTTGACTGTGCGTACAGCACTTCTGGACGGCAACTGGCGGTGTTGGAGCCCAGGGACGGGTGGAGGAGGAGGAGGTTGGAGGAGGTAGGAGGGATTGCCACACACACAGCAGGGGAACAGCTGACGTTACTGAACCCCAATAACAGAGGAGGGACTGTTGACTGTGCGTACAGCACTTCTGGACGGCAACTGGCGGTGTTGGAGCCCAGGGGCAGGTGGAGGAGGAGGAGGTTGGAGGAGGTAGGAGGAGGTAGGAGGGATTGCCACACACACAGCAGGGGAACAGCTGACGTTACTGAACCCCAATAACAGAGGAGGGACTGTTGACTGTGCGTACAGCACTTCTGGACGGCAACTGGCGGTGTTGGAGCCCAGGGACGGGTGGAGGAGGAGGAGGTTGGAGGAGGTAGGAGGGATTGCCACACACACAGCAGGGGAACAGCTGACGTTACTGAACCCCAATAACAGAGGAGGGACTGTTGACTGTGCGTACAGCACTTCTGGACGGCAACTGGCGGTGTTGGAGCCCAGGGACAGGTGGAAAAGCAGAGGAACACAATGTAGGCCGAAGCCTGAGAAAGTCGAAAGGGAACCTTTAACCCCCCCCCAAGGCGTTTGTAGCTGAAAGAGCCAGCTTGTGCAGCACAAAAGATGCAAAAGGAAAAGGTGGCTCTTTTCATCATGCTCCTTGCAAACACAGAACTAAACACTTATAAAATGTGTCCCCTGCAACCGTAAAACCGTCCCGGAGGTGGGACTTTCCTTCGTAATGTGACGCAGCCCAGCCGTCATTCCTACCCCCCCGGCGCCGCGCACCGGCTCCTCAGCGTTGTTTTATTCCGTCAAGGAGCCTGCGCTGTTATGTTATCCCGTGGCCAGGCACACTTAGCGCTGCCCGTCTTCTGGCATCATTTGGTGTCTGGATGGCTGCGCCTGTGCGGCCGCGCTGGCAGAGAGCCCGCCTCGCAGTGTCTTCTGATTTAATCCCACTGGGGGCCTGGGATCCATGGACATGCGCAGTGCATATCTGAACCTCCACCTCTCACTCATCTCCCTATGGCTTCTTCAGACTGTGCGGTGTCACGGCCGTGGCATGCTGTTAGGGACCAGCTGACACCGAACAGTCTGAAGAAGCCATAGGGAAATGAGTGAGAGGTGGAGGTTCAGATATGCACTGCGCATGTCCATGGATCCCAGGCCCCCAGTGGGATTAAATCAGAAGACACTGCGAGGCGGGCTCTCTGCCAGCGCGGCCGCACAGGCGCAGCCATCCAGACACCAAATGATGCCAGAAGACGGGCAGCGCTAAGTGTGCCTGGCCACGGGATAACATAACAGCGCAGGCTCCAGGACGGAATAAAACAACGCTGAGGAGCCGGTGCGCGGCGCCGGGGGGGTAGGAATGACGGCTGGGCTGCGTCACATTACGAAGTAAAGTCCCACCTCCGGGACGGTTTTACGGTATCAGTGGACACATTTTATAAGTGTTAAGTTCTGCGTGTGCAAGGAGCTAAACAAAAATAGCTACCTTTTCCTTGGGCAGCATTACTGCTGCACAAGGTGGCTCTTTCAGTAACAAACGCCTTGGGGGGGGGGGGACAGATTCCCTTACATTTCAGTTGTTGTGTCAGCGTGGCGGTCGCATGACACATTGCCGGCTACACAGCTGGGGATCAGCTGACATTACTGAAACCCAATAACACTGGGTCGTATGTTTTGACTGTGCAGACGGCACGTCTGAGCCTCAACTGGCGGTGTTGGAGCCCAGGAATTTAAGTTCAGGTGGTAGAAAGATGAACACAACAGGAGACCTGGATAACGTATACAGTGACCTAATTATTCAATCAGGAGGAGGAGTGGCAAATTCCGGCGAGATCCAGGCCTTGTTCATTTTCAGGAAAGTAAGCCGGTCAACGTTATCGGAGGATAGTCGCATGCGACGGTCAGTTAGTACACCACCTGCAGCACTAAAGACACGTTCCGATAATACACTGGCCGCAGGGCAAGACAGCACCTCCAATGCATACTGGCTTAGCTCTGGCCATGTATCCAGCTTTGAGACCCAAAACTTGAAAGGGGAAGAGCCGTCTGGGAGTACAGCAAGAGGGCAAGACATGTAGTCTGTCACCATCTGACGGAACCGTTGCCTCCTGCTGACTGGAGCCGTCTGTGATGGTGTAGACTTTTGTGGCGGGCACAGAAAACTGTGCCACAGTTCGGCCATACTGGTCTTGCCTTGGGCAGAGGCACTGCTTCTGCTCCCTCTTTGTGCAGAGCCTCCACCACGGCCTGGACGCACTGAGCTGCTTTGGAATGCACTAGCAGCACTTCTCTCAGTTGGAATGGAGAAGATGATGGAATTGACCAGTGTGTCTTGGTACTCCCGCATTTTTCGCTCCCGGTTCAACGGTGTGATGAGGCTTTCTACGTTGTCCCGGTAGCGAGGATCGAGGAGGGTGAACACCCAATAATCAGACATGTTGAGAATGTGGGCGATGCGGCGGTCGTTTCTCAGGCACTGCAGCATGTAATCCACCATGTGCTGCAGACTGCCAACTGCCCAAGAAACGCTGTCCCCTGCTGGAGGCGTGATCTCTGCCCGCTCGTCATCACCCCACCCTCGCTGTACACACTGAGTACTGGACAATTGTGTAACTCCCTCCTCTGGACGGATGTCTTCCTCCTCCATTGACTCCTCCTCATCCTCCTCACAAACGGTCCCCTGCCTACGCGTTTGTGAGGAACCACGTGGCGCTGACTGTCCAGAAGATGATGGAAATGGTGAATCCTCATCCTCCACCTCTTCCACAACATCATCCCTTAGCGCTTGCAGTGATTTTTCAAGCAGGCAGATAAGGGGGACAGTCATGCTGACTAGTGCATCATCTGCACTCGCCATCCGCGTGGAATAATCAAAGGGACGCAAAACCTGGCAGACGTCATTCATAGTGGCCCACTCTGTGGTTGTGAAGTCTGTACGGCGCTGACTGCGACTTTTTTGCGCCTGAAGCAGCTGGTACTCCATTACAGCTTGCTGCTGCTCACACAACCGCTCCAACATATGTAACGTGGAATTCCACCTGGTAGGTAGGTCACATATGATGCGATGTTCCGGCAGGCGGTGTCGGCGCTGCAGAGCCGCAATGCGCGCTTTTGCCGTGCTGGAACGCCGCAAGTGAGCACACTCTAGGCGGACCTTGTGCAGCAGTGCATCAAGATCCGGATAGTCCCTCAAAAAGCTCTGCACGACCAAATTGAGCACATGTGCCAGACATGGGATGTGAGTGAGGTTGCCGAGGCCCAGAGCTGCCACCAGATTTCGGCCATTATCACACACTACCATGCCTGGCTGGAGATTCGCTGGCACAAACCACACATCGCTCTCCTGCTTGATGGCATTCCAGAGCTCCTGCGCTGTGTGGCTACGATTCCCCAAGAAAATTAATTTCAAGACGGCCTGTTGACGTTTGGCCACGGCTGTGCTCATGTCGGTCGTAACAGGTACACGTTCATCACGGGTCCATGTGGAGGTGGACTGTGACGGCTCCTGCAGCGATGATTCTGAGGAACTGGTGTAAGAGGAGGAGTCAATGCGTACAGAATGGATTCCTGCAATCCTTGGAGTGGGCAGGACACGTCCTGCGCCACTCGCACGGTCTGTACCCGGCTCAACGACATTAACCCAATGGGCAGTGAGGGAAAGGTATCGCCCCTGTCCATGTTGACTGGTCCACGCATCGGTGGTGAGGTGGACCTTGCTACTGACGGCGTTCAGTAGCGCGTGTTTTATGTGTCCCTCCACATGCTTCTGCAGGGCAGGGACGGCTTGCCTGCTGAAGTAAAAGCGGCTGGGCACTTTGTACTGTGGGACTGCCAATGACATGAAGTCACGGAAGCTGTCAGTCTCCACCAGCCTGAATGACAGCATTTCCAGTGACAGAAGTTTGGCAATGCCTGCAGTCAGAGCCTGTGCTCGTGGGTGGTTTGACGAGAAAGGCCGCCTTTTCTCCCATGCCTGTACTACCGATGGCTGTAGACTGGGCTGGGAGTGTGTGGATGACTGGGAAAGTGGCGCTGCGGGTGGAATTACAGCGGGTCTCTGGACAACAGGGGCAGAGGTTCTTCCACGGCGATCCTGGGAGGACGCCGAACCAGCTGCGTGTGAGGTAGAGGAAGAGGCAACACGAGCTGAAGAGGTGGTAGCTGCCGCTGTTGGTTGGCCTACCTCTTCAGTGTGTTTTTCTAACTCCGCCGGGTGCCTGTTGCGCACATGTTTCCACATGTTGGAGGTATTGAGGTTGCTGACATTTCGACCTCTTTTGACTTTTTGATGACACACGTTGCATCTGACATAGCAAATGTCATCTGCAACTGTGTCAAAAAAGGACCAGGCACTGCAAGTCTTGGGAGCGCCCTTTTTGGCTTTTGGAAGAGACATGCTCCTAACGGGTGCCAAAGCGGAGGCTGCAGGATCCGCAGTCTTCCCCCTCCCTCTCCCTCTTTGGGCCGTACGGGGAATCTCTTCCTCAGAGCTGCTCCCACCACCTTCCTGTCCCTCACGCCAAGATGGGTCGAGGACCTCATCATCTACACTACCCTCTGCCCCCAACTGCTCCTCCTGGGTAGTCTCAGCAGCAGAGCACGCACCAGTAAGTGGCACCTGAGTGTCATCATCAGCTGATGCGGCCTGCGATGTGGTGACCGGAGCCACTGGCCCACCCGCCTCTTCAGAGGAAGACAGAAAAAGCTGTTGGGCATCACTGCACCCTGCCTCTTCTTCCATTTCTCCAATGCTGCTTGGCTGGCCCCCTGTTTCCAAGCCAAGAGATTCAGAGAACAGAAGTAGAGACGGCTCCTGTCCTGGGCTCTCTGTCTGCCTGGGCAATTTGGCAGGTGGTGAAGAGACAGATGGCTGCTCTCCAGTGCTCTGTGTCTGAGAGGATGTGGCACTAATGGAAGTTGATGCATTAGCTGCCATCCATCCGACAACAGCTTCAATTTGTTCTTCACGCAGCAGCGGTGTACGGCGCTCGGACACAAAGCTTCGCATGAACGACTGTTGCCTGGTGAAAGTGGGTGCTGATGAGTCACCGGTGCCCGCAGCAGGCACAGAATCCCCACGTCCCCTCCCTGCTCCGCGACGGCTCCCACGCCCCCGTGCCTTACTCACTGCCTTCTTCATCTTGGTTGACTGATAAAGATAAGCAGAAAAGTACTAACGGATTTGTGTGCTTATTCCTGAGCAACTCCTCCTAACAGGTATAAGAAGCACTAATTATCTAAAGTGTGGACTAGACACAAATATGAGCTAATGTGGCCTACAGAAATGTAAAGTGGTGTAACTGGTGTGTTTGGTGAACTTTATTATTTATTTATTTTTTGGGGGCTGAACTGACAACAGATAGAGCTGCAGTCACACGGAGACCGTGCAGACAGACGTAAACGGCGCTACAAGGCCCAAAAACCCTCCTCTACTTTATCCTATGTAGTGTTTTTCCACAAATTAGCTGGAGACGGGTGGAAAGACACTAATAGGATTTTTTTGAATAAATTAGCAGCAGACTACACTATTTTGAAAAAAAAGAAAATTGATTTGGCGGTATGACGCAGTGAAAAACCCTGAGCTGGAGACAACCAGGCTATAGCTGCTCACAGATTACAGGGCGAGCTGCAGTCACACGGAGACCGTGCAGACAGCCGTAAACGGCGCTGCAAGGCCCAAAAACCCTCCTCTACTTTATCCTATGTAGTGTTTTTCCACAAATTAGCTGGAGACGGGTGGAAAGACACTAATAGGATTTTTTTAAATTAATTAGCAGCAGACTACACTACTTTGAAAAAAAAGAAAATTGATTTGGCGGTATGACGCAGTGAAAAACCCTGAGCTGGAGACAACCAGGCTATAGCTGCTCACAGATTACAGGGCGAGCTGCAGTCACACGGAGACCGTGCAGACAGCCGTAAACGGCGCTGCAAGGCCCAAAAACCCTCCTCTACTTTATCCTATGTAGTGTTTTTCCACAAATTAGCTGGAGACGGGTGGAAAGACACTAATAGGATTTTTTTAAATTAATTAGCAGCAGACTACACTACTTTGAAAAAAAAGAAAATTGATTTGGCGGTATGACGCAGTGAAAAACCCTGAGCTGGAGACAACCAGGCTACAGCTGCTCACAGATTACAGGGCGAGCTGCAGTCACACGGAGACCGTGCAGACAGCCGTAAACGGCGCTGCAAGGCCCAAAAACCCTCCTCTACTTTATCCTATGTAGTGTTTTTCCACAAATTAGCTGGAGACGGGTGGAAAGACACTAATAGGATTTTTTTAAATTAATTAGCAGCAGACTACACTACTTTGAAAAAAAAGAAAATTGATTTGGCGGTATGACGCAGTGAAAAACCCTGAGCTGGAGACAACCAGGCTACAGCTGCTCACAGATTACAGGGCGAGCTGCAGTCACACGGAGACCGTGCAGACAGCCGTAAACGGCGCTGCAAGGCCCAAAAACCCTCCTCTACTTTATCCTATGTAGTGTTTTTCCACAAATTAGCTGGAGACGGGTGGAAAGACACTAATAGGATTTTTTTGAATAAATTAGCAGCAGACTACACTACTTGGGAAAAAAAAAAAAAAAAGGAACAGTATGAGGCAATGAACCACCCTCCCTGAACTGAATACAACCAACTATGGATGGCCTATGTGGCTGCACTCAGACTGGAGACTGGGCTGCACTCACACACACACACACACAGACCCTGCAGATCGCTGTGAAAACAGCGCTACAAGGCAAAAGCAAGGTGAATAGTAGGTGAACACAGCGGTTGCTAAATTAGCCTTTGGAAAGCACAAAGAAGCAAATCGCTATCTCTAAACTGTCCCTCAGTCAGCAAACAGCGTCCTGTCACTAACTGAATTCACAGCAGAGTGATCGCAAAATGGCGCCAGCGACTTTTAAACTGCATCATGACATCATTACACCAGCCAATCACAGCCTTGCCAGTAGTTTCATGCCCTCCATGCTAAACAGGATGTGCCCACACTTGGAATCAATCTCATTGGCTGAATTTCTGCTTTTTGAATCTTAGAACTTCCGATTCCGGTATCCGATACGCGGCAAGTATCGGAATCCCGGTATCGGAATTCCGATACCGCAAGTATCGGCCGATACCCGATACTTGCGGTATCGGAATGCTCAACACTAGTCATCACCATTTACAGATTAGTAAATTGTCACAGACTGTTGCGTGGGCTTCCCAACATTTCTGTCTCCATTTCCCCATTCTAGTATTCACTTTTTCAGAACACCGCTTAGGAATTAGGTAAGAGCTCAAAGTGCTCATGACATAGCGTAATCCACACTAACATGTTTCTTTCTGTTAATAGCTTCTCTTTTCTCTTTCCACTTATTATTCCTCTTACAACTAGGTTTAAATTATGTAAAAAATATACCATTTTACATGATTTTGGTGAACAGAAACATAATGGAAATGTCCATAAGGAGCACCATGACTACTACAGCATCCTACGCCAGAACTGTGCCCATGTCTGTCTCGCTCTCTCTCATTGGAACTTCCAACTTACTGAGGACATTTAATCACATTAAAACAATCAGAATGCACTACTAGGAAACGTCACACTGTTAGACACATCATTTCTAAAGGGGAAAGTTTCTCTTTGTGCAGAGTGCCATGTTGTCGTAAAGAGACTTAAAGGCCATGTAATGTTGCTCTGAGACTTTAAAGAGGCTTTTCATTGAGGAAGATGCTATTTGCATATCATGTCAGCACAATTAAACTACCTGCAAACTTATTCACCACAAATTATTTTTTTGGGGAAAATATGATATAATTATCGAATTCAAATTTCAAAAGGTTTGATCCTCTCTTGTGTTTACCAAGGTTTGTCTGCCTTGGAATTACTAATCCGCAGGAAATAATACATTCAGTAAAATACTAATAGCGTCTGAGCTTGTTATTAACAAACTACTGTTCAAGCCATTATTTTTCACTCTTCTGTTAGTTTATGACTGACTTTTAGACATTGTACCCTAATTAACTTGTTTGGGATCTATTTACTGTGAAGAGAAACATATGAAAGTGCACAGACTGCACATTCTCTTTACACTCCAGCTTCACGTGTATCATTTGTCTGATACAAGATATAGATAAATAAAGCACATTTCAATAATGATATATTGTCTAGATTGATTGTACCACAGTCATTCTTTCTTTTACAAAATCCCAGAAGAATTATAAAAAAATAATTCCAGCACTTGTTGCAAATGCTTGTCTCCCATGAGTGATCCTATTTGACACATCACATGTTTACGACTGGCATCCTGAAAACTTTTTTATCATTTGTCTTATTGGTAGTTCTTTGTGAATTTGTTAATACACTCATCAACTCCGGCTATCACAAAATGAATACAGGGACCCCTGCAGAATCTACAGGCTCATTGGTCCTTTTTTTATGTGCTTGCCATGTGCAGCGAGGAACGGTGCGGCATTCATGTATGGTCTTTCTGCATATGGAGAGACATGGAGAACATCGCAATAGCAGAACTCATTCACAAATAGCATATCAAATACTACTGGAGGATGGATTCAGTAGTATAGGAGGATACACCTTGTCTGGGTTCACAGTACTTAGGGAGGGTTCAGATATACTTTATATTTAAACAAAGCATATAAAACCCCAATTCCCCAAAAGTTGGGACCCTGTGTACAATGTAAATGAAATAAGAATGCAATTATTTGAAAATCTTTTATAGACATATTTCATTCACAAGAAAACATAGAAAACAAATCAGAAGTTGGTAGACATTTTTTTATTTCTTTGGAGAAGATAAAACCTTGAAAATAATGGCAGTAATACATTTTAAAAATGCTGGAACAGGGTTGACAAAAGCCAGAAAAAGTGGTACTAGTTTATTATTATTTATTATGCATTGCTATAAATATATATATATATATATATATATATATATATATATATATAATATATAAAGCTGAATGTGTGTGTGTGTGTATGTATGTATGTATGTATGTATGTCCGGGATTGGCATCTGAACCGTAGCAGCTACAGCCACAAAATTTTGCACAGTCACACGTCTGGACCCCGAGAGCGTCATAGGCTATGTTGTGAGGTGAAATTTTAACCCCGCGCTTTCCAATTCACCAAACAATTTTGCCCCTATCTACATAATGGGGAAAAAGTGAAAGGAAAAGTGTTGGAGGCGTCGCAGCTACAGGCACAAAATTTTGCACAGTCACACGTCTGGACCCTGAGAGCGTCAAAGCTATATTGTGAGGTGAAATTTTAACCCCGCGCTTTCCAAGTCACCAAACAATTTTGCCCCTATCTACATAATGGGGAAAAAATGAAAGGAAAAGTGTTGGAGGCAAATTAACAGCTGCCAGATGTGAACAAGGGGGACTTAAAGAATGACAGCGATGGCACCAAAGAGTATATACTGTACAGTTGCTAAGGTGGGGCCCCAACATGGGATAATCACACCACCACGGGGATATGAACACACACACAAAATGCGCCACACACTACCACGTGCTCGAACACATATACCACCCTCAGTGCACATTTCACCACACATACACCAACCTCGCCACATAAAAGTAGAAACACAAAAGTCGCCGCTCAAAACTCGCCACGCGCAAAACTCTCCACATGCAAAACTCGCCACACGTGCAAAACTCGCCACACGCAAAACTTGCACACGCAGAAAAATTGCCACACGCAGAAAAATTGCCACATGCACAAAAGTTGCAACACATGCAAAAGTTGCCTCACACAAAACTTGCACATACTCAAAAGGCACCACACATAAAACTCGCCACGCGCAAAACTCGCCATGCGCAAAACTTGCTGCACACAACTTGCTACACTAACCTGTCACATGCAACTCGACACACAAAAAGTTGCTACACGCATGTCGCCACACAAAACTCATCTCACAAAAGTCCCTACATGCATGTCGCCACACGCAACTCAACACACACAACTTGACACACGAAACTCGCCCTAAAACACACACAAGTCTGGTATCCTTCAAAAATAAAAATCTGATTAATAAGCAGACAAACTACAAGAGCAACAAATGTACCATATAGGAATCCGGCAGCTGTCAGTCACATGACCAGTCTATTATGTGTATGTGTGAGCTAATATATACTGCCAGGGGGTGGGCTTACTGTTGGCTGGGGATTTATCAGGCTGCCATTTTAGCTTACAAATACTGAGGTAAAAATACTGACCAAATAACGTGTGAACGAGGGCTAATACAGGAGGAGATGGCATACAGCTATATACTATATACAGGAGATGACACACAGGTATATACTATTTACAGGGGAGATGACACACAGGTATATACTATATACAGGAGGAGATGACACACAGATATATACTATATACAGGAGAGATGACACACAGGTATATACTATATAGAGGAGGAGATGACATACAGGTACATACTACATACAGGAGGAGATGACATACAGGTATATACTATATACAGGAGGAGATGACACACAGGTATATACTATATACAGGAGCAGATTACCTACAGGTATATAGTATATACAGGAGGAGATGACACAGGTATATGCTATGTATAGGAGGAGATGACATACAGGTATATACTATATACAGGAGATGACACACAGATATATACTATATATAGGTGAGATGACACACAGGTATATACTATATACAGGAGATTACATACAGGTATATCTAATATATAAAGCTGAATGTGTGTATGTATGTATGTGTGTATGTCCGGGATTGGCATCTGTACCGTCGCAGCTACAGCCACAAAATTTTGCACAGTCACACGTCTGGACCCCGAGAGCGTCATAGGCTATGTTGTGAGGTGAAATTTTAACCCCGCGCGTTCCAATTCACCAAACAATTTTGCTCCTATCTACATAATGGGGAAAAAGTGAAGGGAAAAGTGTTGGAGGAAAATTGACAGCTGCCAGATGTGAACAATGAGGACTTAAAGAATGAGAGCGATGGCGACAAAGAGTATATACCGTACAGTTGCTAAGGTGGGGCCCCGACATGGGATACTCACCACACACGGGGATATGAACACAAACACAAAATGCGCCACACACTACCACGTGCTTGAACACATATACCACCCTCAGCACACATTTCACCACACACACACACCAACCTCGCCACATAAAAGTCGAAACACAAAAGTCACCACTCAAAACTCGCTACATGCAAAACTCGCCATATGCAAAACTAGGCTCACGCAAAACTCGCCACACGTGCAAAACTCACCTCATGGAAAACTCACCTCATGCAAAACTTGCACACACAGAAAAATTGCCACATGTACAAAAGTTGCACCACATGCAAAAGTTGCCTCACACAAAACTTGCACATACTCAAAATGCACCACACATAAAACTCGCCACGCGCAAAACTCGCCATGCACAAATCTTGCTGCACACAACTTGCTACACTAACCTGTCACATGCAACTCAACACACAAAATGTTGCTACACGCATGTCGCCACACAAAACTCATCTCACAAAAGTCGCTACATGCATGTCGCCACACGCAACTCAACACACACAACTTGACACATAAAACTCGCCCTAAAACACACACAAGTCTGGTATTGTCCTTCAAAAATAAAAATCTGATTAATAAGCAAACTACAAGAGCAACAAATGTACCATATAGGAAATACGGCAGCTGTCAGTCACATGACCTGTCTATTATGTGTATGTGTGAGCTAATATATACTGCCAGGGGGGAGGGCTTCCTGTTGGCTGGGGATTTATCAGGCTGCCAATAGCAACCAATCACAGCTCAGCTTCTATTTTGCTACAGTTAATTAACCTGAGCTCTGATTGGTTAATATAGGCAACAAAGACATTCTCAGTATAACAAAGCTAATATATGTTGTGAAATGCTTCTATTTGCTTAGTTTTTGCCTTTTAATAATTACATTTCTATCTATTTGTTTTGTGGTTTTTGTGTGCAGAATAAATTTTTGTTAACACATTCTATTTTGCTAACAGCAGTCATTAACCCGGGCGAAGCCGGGTAGTACAGCTAGTATATATATATACAGTGGGGCAAAAAAGTATTTAGTCATTCAGCAATAGTGCAAGTTCCACCACTTAAAAAGATGAGAGGCGTCTGTAATTTACATCATAGTTAGACCTCAACTATGGGAGACAAACTGAGAAAAAAAAAACCAGAAAATCACATTGTCTGTTTTTTTATCATTTTATTTGCATATTATGGTGGAAAATAAGTATTTGGTCAGAAACAATCAAGATTTCTGGCTCTCACAGACCTGTAACTTCTTCTTTAAGAGTCTCCTCTTTCCTCCACTCATTACCTGTAGTAATGGCACCTGTTTAAACTTGTTATCAGTATAAAAAGACACCTGTGCACACCCTCAAACAGTCTGACTCCAAACTCCACTATGGTGAAGACCAAAGAGCTGTCAAAGGACACCAGAAACAAAATTGTAGCCCTGCACCAGGCTGGGAAGACTGAATCTGCAATAGCCAACCAGCTTGGAGTGAAGAAATCAACAGTGGGAGCAATAATTAGAAAATGGAAGACATTCAAGACCACTGATAATCTCCCTCGATCTGGGGCTCCACGCAAAATCCCACCCCGTGGGGTCAGAATGATCACAAGAACGGTGAGCAAGAATCCCAGAACCACGCGGGGGGACCTAGTGAATGAACTGCAGAGAGCTGGGACCAATGTAACAAGGCCTACCATAAGTAACACACTACGCCACCATGGACTCAGATCCTGCAGTGCCAGACGTGTCCCACTGCTTAAGCCAGTACATGTCCGGGCCCATCTGAAGTTTGCTAGAGAGCATTTGGATGATCCAGAGGAGTTTTGGGAGAATGTCCTATGGTCTGATGAAACCAAACTGGAACTGTTTGGTAGAAACACAACTTGTCGTGTTTGGAGGAAAAAGAATACTGAGTTGCATCCATCAAACACCATACCTACTGTAAAGCATGGTGGTGGAAACATCATGCTTTGGGGCTGTTTCTCTGCAAAGGGGCCAGGACGACTGATCCGGGTACATGAAAGAATGAATGGGGCCATGTATCGTGAGATTTTGAGTGCAAACCTCCTTCCATCAGCAAGGGCATTGAAGATGAAACGTGGCTGGGTCTTTCAACATGACAATGATCCAAAGCACACCGCCAGGGCAACGAAGGAGTGGCTTCGTAAGAAGCTTTTCAAGGTCCTGGAGTGGCCTAGCCAGTCTCCAGATCTCAACCCTATAGAAAACCTTTGGAGGGAGTTGAAAGTCCGTGTTGCCAAGCGAAAAGCCAAAAACATCACTGCTCTAGAGGAGATCTGCATGGAGGAATGGGCCAACATACCAACAACAGTGTGTGGCAACCTTGTGAAGACTTACAGAAAACGTTTGACCTCTGTCATTGCCAACAAAGGATATATTACAAAGTATTGAGATGAAATTTTGTTTCTGACCAAATACTTATTTTCCACCATAATATGCAAATAAAATGATAAAAAAACAGACAATGTGATTTTCTGGATTTTTTTTTCTCAGTTTGTCTCCCATAGTTGAGGTCTACCTATGATGTAAATTACAGACGCCTCTCATCTTTTTAAGTGGTGGAACTTGCACTATTGCTGAATGACTAAATACTTTTTTGCCCCACTGTATATATATATATATATATATTCATGGGTTTGTTGTGACAGAGAGGAGCCAGTAGACTGCAGTGTCTGAGTTTATGTTCTCCCGCACTAAATAGAAGCACTTCTCCCTCATGTTAAATGGTGCAGGTTTCTTTCAGCAGTGCAGAGGTTAAACTGTTCAGCTTGGAGTTTCTAGAGCTTCCTGATTGAAGGATCTCAGCTGTGCAGTATCAGCCACTTCCCTCTCCTATATATTTTTGCCTGTGGCAATTTGGTTTGCCAGTGTTAAGTTTTCTACTGCCTGGTGAATGAGTGAAAGATTCGGTGTTCTATAGAGCTGTTTTGGAGAGTTTTTCAGTGACTGTTGCTTGGTGATTTGACTGTGTGCATAATCCTCATCCTCTCCTATTTAGTTTACCTTCCTTATATCTCTGGTATTTTCCTCTGTTGTCTGTAAGTGTATATTTTGTATGATTGGTATATTCATTTATCCCTGTATGTTGTTCCTTGTTTGTCTGGTTTGTGTATTTACATACACTATTCCTCTCCACTTCCCTGGGTGGGGGAGGGGACAAATAAGAGGTGATTCAGGTGTACAGCAAGGTATGTGGCCCCAGCATCTTCACCATCAGAAGTAATCTGGGGAGCAGGGATAGCTAGGGTGCCTCTAGCATTAGGGAAAGGGTAGGAGCCCTGGGCCCCCCATTATCAGGCAATAGAATCGTGACATATACATTTTTGGAAGTGCATTGAACAGCAAGGTGGATTGCTGCTGAGGGGAAAAAGAAAAAAAAAGAATCTCTTTATATCTTCAGCTTAGGGAGTGTGAATGAGCTGACTGTGACCTGAGCGTAAGTGTGAACGGCGGTAAGTTTGTGACTTGTCATTCAGTGACTTTGGATTCAGGGAGTTTCCAAGGGAGGAATTACTGAATTGCTATCTGTATTTTACTAATACTTTGCATTTATTTTTTATTTAACTTTTCTGTCTGGTGTAAATCCCCATTAGAAAATGTGCTCCACTATTATTAATGCCATCCAGTGCACATCTTGCCACATGTAGTCAATCCTTGAGCAGCTGGTTGAGGGTGCATACTGCTGTGCGAGATGTGAGCCCAGATTCTGAATCTAAATGTGCAACTGGCAACACTGAGATCCATTGACAATATGGAAAGGAGTCTTCTGCAGATGCTCAATGGGATAGATGGGGGATGGTAGGATGGAGCTGCAGGACAGTGGAGCAGCAAGCTGGGCGACAGTTAGAAGGCTGAGTAGAGGGAAGAGTGCCAGGGAGGCTAATCCTGATCTGGCACACCCCAATAAGTTTGCTAAGTTGGCAGATGAGGGGGGTGCCAGTACAGGGGTAGCACTGCTGCAGCCAGGCATGTCCTCTGAAAGCCAGAGGAGTGACTGCTACAGTAAGGAGGGAAATAGGAGAGCAGGGCAGGCCAAACAGGTGCTAGTAGTGGGGGACTCAATTATTAGGGGAACAGATAGGGCAATCTGTCACAAAGACAGGGATCATCGAACGATGTGCTGCCTACCTGGCGCTCGAGTCCGACACATTGCTGATCAGGGTGACAGATTACTAGGAGGGGCTGGTGAGGACCCAGCGGTCATGGTGCACATTGGCACAAATGAGAAAGTTAGAGGTAGGTGTAAGGTCCTTAAAACGATTTCAGGGAATTAGGCTGCAAGCTGAAAGCAAGGACCTCCAACGTGCTATTTTCCGAAATACTGCCTGTACCACGTGCCATGCCAGAGAGGCAACAGGAGATTAGGGAGGTTAATAAGTGGCTCAAGAATTGGTGTAGGAAGGAGGGGTTTGGGTTCCTGCAGAACTGGGCCAACTTCTCAGTTGGCTACAGGTTCTACGCTAGGGATGGGCTGCATCTCAATGGGGAAGGTGCAGCTGTGCTGGGGGAGAAAATGGCTAGAAGGTTGAAGGAGTGTTTAACCCCTTCCCGACCTGTGTCGCCACATAGGCGTCATGAAAGTCGGTGCCAAT
Organism: Ranitomeya variabilis; assembly: GCF_051348905.1. Taxonomy (NCBI): domain Eukaryota; kingdom Metazoa; phylum Chordata; class Amphibia; order Anura; family Dendrobatidae; genus Ranitomeya; species Ranitomeya variabilis. Next base: position 525,941,385 of record NC_135234.1, on the reverse strand, counting down.
CCGACCTTTGATGCCTATGTGGCGTCATGGAATGATCGCGTCCCTGCAGATCGGGTGAAAGGGTTAACTCCAATTTCAGGGGGACAGGGGGAGTGGTATTTCAGCCCAGGGGGGGGTGGCTTCACCCCCCCGTGGCTACGATTGCTCTGATTGGCTGTTGAAAGTGAAACAGCCAATCAGAGCAATTTGTAATATTTCACCTATTTAAATGGTGAAATATTACAATCCAGCCATGGCCGATGCTGCAATATCATTGGCCATGGCTGGAAAACCTAATCTGCCCCCCCACCGCCACCGATTGCCTCCCCAGTCCTCCTTTTTAGCCCCGTACTGTGGTCCGCTCCCCTCCGTCCTCCTGTCTGCTCCCCCGTCCTCCTGTCCACTCCCCCCGTGCTCTGATCCCCCCGTGCTCCGATCTCCCCCATCATACTTACCGAGCCTTGCGGTGACTGTCCGTCTTCTTCATGGGTGCCGCCATCTTCCAAAATGGCGGGCGCATGCGCAGTGCGTCCGCCGAATCTGCCGGCTGGCAGATTCGTTCCAGGTACGTCTTGATCACTGTGATAAAACCTATCACAGTGATCAAAATAAAAAAAAACAGTAAATGACCCCTCCTTTATCACCCCCATAGGTAGGGACAATAATAAAAATAAAGAAAATATATATTTTTTTTCTTCCCCCACTAGGGTTAGGTTTAGGGTTAGGGTTAGGGCTAGGGTTAGGGTTAGGGCTAGGGTTAGGGTTAGGGCTAGAGTTAGGGCTAGAGTTAGAATTAGGGTTAGAACTAGAGTTAGGGTTAGATTAGACTATGTGCACACATGGTGCGGATTTGGCTGTGGATCCGCAGCGGATTGGCCGCTGCGGATTCGTAGCAATTTTCCATCAGGTTTACAGTACCATGTAAACCTACTGAAAACCAAATCCGCTGTGCCCATGGTGCGGAAAATACCGCGCGGAAACGCTGTGTTGTATTTTCCGCAGCATGTCAATTCTTTGTGTGGATTCCGTTTTACACCTGCTCCTCAATAGGAATCCGCAGATGAAATCCGCACAAAAAACACTGGAAATCCGCCGTAAATGCGCAGGTAAAACGCAGTGCCTTTTACCTGCGGATTTTTCAAAAATGGTGCAGAAAAATCTCACACGAATCCGCAATGTGGGCACATAGCCTTAGGGTTAGGGTTGGAATTAGAGTTAGGGTTGGAATTAGGGCTAGGGTTGGAAATAGGGTTAAGATTAGGCTTGTGGTTAGGGTTAGGGTTAGGGTTAGGGTGTGTTGGGGTTAGGGTTGTGGTTAGGGTTGGGATTAGGGTTAGGGTTGGGATTAGGGTTAGGGGTGTGTTGGGTTAGGGTTGGGGTTAGGGGTGTGTTGGGGTTAGGGTTATATCTAGAGTTGGGATTAGGGTTTGGGGTGTGTTGCTGTTAGTGTTGCAATTGAGGGGTTTCCACTGTTTAGGCACATCAGGGGTCTCCAAACGCAACATGGCGCCACCATTGATTCCAGCCAATCTTGCGTTCAAAAACTCAAATGGTGCTCCCTCCCTTCTGAGCCCCGACGTGCGCCCAAACAGTGGTTTACCCCCACATATGGGGTACCAGCATACTCAGGACAAACTGGGCAACAATTATTGGGGTCCAATTTCTACTGTTACCCTTGCAAAAATAAAAAATTGCTTGCTAAAACATAATTTTAGAGGAATGAAAAATTATTTTTTATTTTCACGGCTCTGAGTTATAAACTTCTGTGAAGCACTTGGGGGTTCAAAGTGCTCACCACACATCTAGATAAGTTCCTTGGGGGGGTCTGGTTTCCAAAATGGGGTCACTTGTGGGGGGTTGCTACTGTTTAGGCACATCAGTGGCTCTGCAACTGCAACATGACACCCGCAGACCATTTCATCAAAATCTCTATTTCAAAACATCACTGCTTCCCTTCCGAGCCCCGACGTGTGCCCAAACAGTGGTTTACCCCCACATATGGGGTACCAGCATACTTAGGACAAACTGGACAACAACTATTGGGGTCCAATTTCTCCTGTTACTCTTGCGCTGTAAACTTCTATGAAGCACTTGGGGGTTCTAAGTGCTCACTACACATCTAGATAAGTTCCTTGGGAGGTCTAGCTTCCAAAATGGGGTCACTTGTGGGGGAGCTCCAATGTTTAGGCACACAGGGGCTCTTCAAACGCGACATGGTGTCCGCTAATAATTGGAGCTAATTTTCCATTCAAAAAGTCAAATGGCGCGCCGTCCCTTCCGAGCCTTGCCGTGCACCCAAACAGTGGTTTACCCCCACAAATGAGGTATCGGAGTACTCACGAGAAATTACTTAACAGATTTCATGATCCATTTTATCCTGTTGCCCATGTGAAAATGAAAAAATTGAGGCTAAAATAAATTTTGTGTGAAAAAAAAGTACTTTTTCAATTTTTCGGATCAATTTGTGAAGCACCTGAGGGTTTAAAGTGCTCACTATGCCTCTAGATAAGTTCCTTGGTGGGTCTAGTTTCCAAAATGGGATCACTTGTGGGGGAGCTCCAATGTTTAGGCACACAGGGGCTTTCCAAACGCGACATGGTGTCCGCTAACGATGGAGATAATTTTTCATTCAAAAATCAAATGGCGCTCCTTCCCTTCTGAGCCTTACCATGTGCCCAAACAGTGATTTACCCCCACATGTGAGGTATTGGTGTACTCAGGAGAAATTGCCCAACAAATTTTAGGATCCATTTTATACTGTTGCCCATGTGAAAATGAAAAAATTGAGGCTAAAATAATTTTTTTGTGAAAAAAAAAGTACTTTTTCATTTTTACGGATCAATTTGTGAAACACCTGGGGGTTTAAAGTGCTCACTATGCTTCTAGGTAAGTTCCTTGGGGGGTCTAGTTTCCAAAATAGGGTCACTTGTGGGGGAGCTCCAATGTTTAGGCACACGGGGGCTCTCCAAACGCGACATGGTGTCCGCTAAAGATTGGCGCCAATTTTTCATTCAAAAAGTCAAATGGCGCTCCTTCCCTTCCGAGCCATGCCGTGCGCCCAAACAGTGGTTTACCCCCACATATGAGGTATCAGCGTACTCAGGACAAATTTGTCAACAACGATCGTGGTCCATTTTCTCTTTTTACCCTTGGGAAAATAAAAAAATTGTTGCTAAAATATCATTTTTGTGACTAAAAAGTTAAATGTTCATTTTTTCCTTCCATGTTGCTTCTGCTGCTGTGAAACACCCGAAGGGTTAATAAACTTATTGTATGTGGTTTTGAGCACCTTGAGGGGTGCAGTTTTTAGAATGGTGTCACTTTTGGGTATTTTCAGCCATATAGAACCCTCAAACTGACTTCAAATGTGAGGTGGTCCCTAAAAAAAATGGTTTTGTAAATTTTGTTGTAAAAATGAGAAATCACTGGTCAAATTTTAACCCTTATAACTTCCTAGCAAAAAAAAATTTTGCTTCCAAAATTGTGCTGATGTAAAGTAGACATGTGGGAAATGTTATTTATTAACTATTTTGTGTCACATAACTCTCTGGTTTAACAGAATAAAAATTCAAAATGTGAAAATTGCGAAATTTTAAAACTTTTCGCCAAATTTCCGTTTTTTCACAAATAAATTCAGAAATTATCGACCTAACTTTAACACTAGCATGAAGCCCAATATGTCACGAAAAAATAATCTCAGAACCGCCAAGATCTGTTTAAGCGTTCCTGAGTTATTACCTCATAAAAGGACACTGGTCAGAATTGCAAAAAATGGCCAGGTCATTAAGGTCAAAATAGGCTGGGTTATGAAGGGTTAAACTAGGGAATGGGGGAGGGTATTCATTTTATAGGAGGGGAAGATGGAGATGCAGGTAGAGACCTGGGCACAAATAAGGAAGTTGGGGGTGGCGGTGGCATGGGGGGTGGGGTTAAAACAATTAATAATTTAAGGAAGAATAGAGGTACAGAGAGATACATAAAGTGTATGTATACTAATGCCAGAAGCCTCGCCAACAAAATGGACAAATTAGAATTAATGTTGTTGGAGCATAATTATGACATGGTGGGGATATCTGAAACATGGCCATGACTGGGTTGTTAACTTGCAGGGCTATAGTCTGTTCAGAAATGACTGAATGGATAAGCGAGGGGGAGGGGTGTGTCTATATGTAAAATCATCCTTAAATCCCATCCTGCGTGATAATATAGGTGAATCTAATGAAAATATAGAGTCCCTGTGGGTGGAGATAAGGGGAGGGGAAAAATAATAAATTCCTAATAGGGGTTAGTTATAAGGGTTCAAAAATAATGGAAGCAATGGAGAATATCCTCTTAAAGCAAATGGATGAAGCTGCGACTCAAGGAGAAGTCATTATTATGGGGGACTTCAACTACCCTGATATAGATTGGGGAACAGAAACCTGCAGTTCCAGCAAGGGTAATCGGTTTGTGACAACTATGATAGACAATTACCTTTCACAACTGGTTCAGGACCCAACAAGAAGGGGAGCCTGCTAGACCTAATATTAACCAACAGGCCAGACCACATATCAAATATAAGGGTTGGGGGTCACTTGGGGAATAGTGATCACAAAATAATAAGTTTTCATGTATCCTTCAATAAGATGTGAAGCAGAGGGGTTACAAGGACACTAAACTTCAGGAGGGCAAATTTCCAACGGATGAGAGAGGATCTTGGTGCAATTAACTGGGACGATATCCTGAGACATAAAAATACACAAAGAAAATGAGAGACGTTTATTAGCATCCTGGATAGGACCTGTGCACAGTATATACCATATGGGAATAAACATACTAGAGATAGAAGGAAACCAACATGGCTAAATAGAGCTGTAAGGGGCGCAATTAGGGACAAAAAGAAAGCATTTAGAGAATTAAAGGAAGTAGGTAGCGATGAGGCATTAAATAAATACAGAAAATTAAATAAATTCTGTAAAAAGCAAATCAAGGCAGCAAAAAGACAGAGAGACTCATTGCCAGAGAGAGTAAAAATAATCCCAAAATATTCTTTAACTACATAAATAGTAAGAAACTAAAAAATGATAGTGTTGGCCCACTTAAAAATCGTCTGGGTGAAATGGTGGATGAGGATGAGGAAAAAGCCAATATGCTAAATGACTTTTTTTCATCAGTATTTACACAAGAAAATTCCATGGCAGACAATATGATCAGTGGTAACAAAAATTCCCCATTAAATGTCACCTGCTTAACCCAGCAGGAAGTACGTCGACGTCTAAAAATCACTAAAATTGACAAATCTCCGGGCCCGGATGGAATACACCCCCGAGTACTGCAGGAATTAAGTACAGTCATTGATAGCCAATTTTTTTTAATCTTTAAAGACTCCATAGTAACAGGGTCTGTACCACAGGACTGGCATATAGCAAATGTGGTGCCAATATTCAAAAATGGGATAAAAGCTGAACTCGGAAATTATCGGCCAGTAAGCTTAACCTCTACTGTGGGTAAAATCCTGGAGGGCATTCTAAGGGATGCTATACTGGAGTATCTGAAGAGGAATAACCTCATGACCAAATATCAACATGGGTTTACTAGGGACCGTTCCTGTCAGACAAATCTGATCAATTTCTATGAAGAGGTAGATTTCGGACTGGACCAAGGGAATGCAGTGGACGTAGTGTATACGGACTTTTCAAAAGCTTTTGATACGGTGCCACACAAAAGGTTGATACATAAAATGAGAATAATGGGGATAGGGGAAAATATGTGTAAATGGGTTAAGAGCTGGCTCAGGGATAGGAAACAAAGGGTGGTTATTAAGAGAGCACACTCGGACTGGGTCGCGGTTAGCAGTGGGGTACCACAGGGGTCCGTATTGGGTCCTCTTCTTTTTAACATATTTATTAATGACAAATGGCAAATGAGCTTTAATGGGGATAAATGTAAGGTCATGCACTTGAGTAGAATAATAATAAGATGTATAACTATGTGCTTAATTCTAAAACTCTGGGCAAAACAGTCAATGAAAAAGACCTGGGTGTATGGGTGGATGACAAACTCACATTTAGTGGCCAGTGTCAGGCAGCTGCTACAAAGGCAAATAAAATAATGGGATGCATTAAAAGAGGCATAGATGCTCATGAGGAGAACATAATTTTACCTCTATACAAGTCACTAGTTCGACCACACTTAGAATACTGTGCACAGTTCTGGTCTCTGGTGTATAAGAAAGACATAGCTGAACTAGAGCGGGTGCAGAGAAGAGCAACCAAGGTTATTAGAGGACTGGGGGGGTCTGCAATACCGAGATAGGTTATTACACTTGGGGCTATTTAGTTTGGAAAAATGAAGGCTAAGGGGTTATCTTATTTTAATGTATAAGTATATGAGGGGACAGTGCAAAGACCTTTCTGATGATCTTTTTAATCATAGACCTGAGACAGGGACAAGGGGGCATCCTTCACGTCTGGAGGAAAGAAGGTTTAAGCATTACAATAGACGCAGGTTCTTTACTGTAAGAGCAGTGAGACTATGGAACTCTCTGCCGTATGATGTTGTAATGAGTGATTCATTACTTAAATTTAAGAGAGGACTGGATACCTTTCGTGAAAAGTTTAATGTTACGTGTTATATATATATTAGATTCCTTGATAGGGCGTTGATCCAGGGAACTAGTCTGATTGCCGTATGTGGCGTCGGGAAGGAATCTTTCAGTATGTCTTTGGAGTGTGGGACAAAACCGGAGTACCCGGAGGAAATACGCAAACATGGGGAGAATATACAAACTCCTTGTAGATGTTGTCTTTGGTGGTATTTGAACCCAGGACCCCAGCACTGCAAAGCAACAGTGCTAACCACTGAGCTACTGTGCTGCTCCTAATGGAAACAAAAAAAGTTGGAGGGTCAATTTTCAACGAAGTCACAGGACTGTATAAAAACAGCATGTCAGAGAAACAGAGTCTCTCAGAGGCATAGATGGTCAGAGGTTGGATAATTTGTGAACAACTATGTCTAAAAATTGTAGAACATTTTAAGAAAATTGAGGAACAATTTAAAAAAAATTGCAAAGACTTTAAAATCCCACCAACTATAGTGCATAATATCATCAAAAGATTCAAAGACTCTGGAGAAATCTACATGTACAAGATACGGTACTGGATGTTCATGATCTCAATGTTGTCATTGAGTACAACAGAATTAAAGATATGCATGATTCAGTCAGGCTAACTACTTTATGAGCTCAGCGATACTTCCAGAAATCACTGTCTATGAACACAGTTTGCCATGTAGTCCTCAAATGCAAGTGAAAGCTCTATCATGCGAAGAAGAGGCCATAAATCAACACAATCCACAAATGATGCCACCTTCTTTGGGCCAAACCTCATTTAAAATGAACTGAGGCAAAATGGAAAACTGTTCTGTGGTCAGATAAATTAAAATGTGAATTTCTTTATGGAAACAATGGACGACATGTCCTGCGGACGTAAGAGAAGGGGATCATACAGCTTTTACGGCATTCATTAATGCCCATAGCATGGACAGATTATACTGTATATCTTAAAAAGCACTATCAATGCTGAGCATTATATAGAGGTTTTAGAACAACATTTGCTTACATCCAGACAACATCTATTTCAGGGAAGGTTTTTCATATTTCAGCAAGACAATGCGAAAACACATACTGCATCCATCACAACAGCATGACTTTCCAGAAGAGTTCTGGTGATTAACTGGCCTCCTGTAGTCCAGACCATTCACCAAGAGAAATCATTATGAAAATAAAAATTCAGCAAAAAACTTTAGCAACTTGTCTCCCCTCTTTCCAGATGTTTACAGACTGTTATAAAAAGAAGAAGGGATTAAGGCATGTCCCTGTCAAAACTTTTTCGAAATATGTTGCTGCCATCAGTTTCTAAATGAATTATTTTTTTTCAAATGAAAGAGACAAATGTCTAACTTTCACCTTCTGCATTTGTGTTCTATGTTCTGTTGTGCATAAAATACAGCTATGAGGGTCCCCAAATCATTGCATTCTTGTTTTCTTCATATTTTACACAGCGTCCAAACTTTTTGGGAATTGGGGTTGTATTAAGAAAAATGATTTTGCAGTTAGAGTCTCCTTCTACATGCCCAAGCTTTTTGTCACATATAATCACATAATAATAATTAAAGAAATGTTCTAAATACCATCTGGAGATACCTGGAAATACCTCATAATTTAGAAAGTTACAAGAAGGACTTTAGTTAGCTTTAGAGCGAGAAAACTTTAAGCAAGGAGCCAACTTATTATTACAAACTTTATTATTAATGTTGCAATATAAATTATATCAATTACTGTTTTGGGGGGATTTTTTTCCAATTTGGAGTCATACAAGAATACATTAAGGCCACAAGGACCTCAATGAATGCTCTGTACAATATGGAGTATTAGTAACAGCGTGGCTGTGTGATTGAGGCTTTAAACATAAGTACCTAGTTCAGACAGCAGATAAAAGCAGCTTCGTTCTCTGACATGTGCAGAAATTCTGTGTGGAGCATGGCCACTCTTTCTGGTCACATTATGCAGCTGCTTCTCATAACGATGCACCTAAACCAGCACTAATTGTATGAAGCAATGAATTATACATTTATTGCACATCTATTTTTTAATATTTCCTTTTTTCTAAGATCATCCGACATGAATACTTGGTGGTCGTTAGACTGCACATTATGCTACAATGTATTAAATATACATCCTTGTCCTCTTAATGCTTTATATTTGATGACTGGAGCCCTACGGGGATAGGCAGAATATAGTATTACATTTATTTTGCGTTTTAATTATCATTGTTGATTGCTGATGATGACAGTACTTTGGCTTATTTTATTAAGCTTTTGCTGTAATGATTTTTAGTATTCAGATATGAAATTGCTCTTTACTAATAGGCAGCTGTAAATGTTTCAATAATCCAGGTGCCTGCTTGCTATAAGATAGCTAATAGCGCTGGTGGCTGTTGCAGCAGCTGCCGTTACATCTTGTACTCCAAAAATTAATAAGCCTTTGGAAGAGAGATAAGATAGTGTTTGCATGATTGTAATGATTGGTGACCACTAAGGAAAAAAAGCACTGACTTTGAAATAGACTATGATTCATGAAATGTTCATAGCCGTATTATTTTATGAGGTTCCAGGAAAAATTCAGAAGTCCCCAGAACACTTGAAGCACTGTATAGCTGCATATAAAGCAACACAGGACTCTTTGTTGTGTTCAATCTCTTATTTTTTATTGCCAAAATACAAGATGTGCTTTTGTTACAGCACGCGGCCAGATCATCTTCCCTAGGGTCTCTCCAGGGATTATAAATCTCTAACTAAAGGGTAATATCCATGAAATGAGAAAAAATAGCAAATATTTACCGATGGTAATAATCACAATGAAGCTTCGCTCATTTTCCCAATGCTGTTCCTCAGGTTTTTAATATTTCAAGCAATAGTTCAAAATGTTTCTAATATTCAAGATATTGGGTACGTGAATAGCTGAGCAAATGGATTTGATGCAAAGTAACTTGGTTTGAAAATTCATGAAATTAGCGGTTCTAGTTACTGCAAACAATTTGCATTTGGTTTCCTGTGAATCACCAAAAGAAATGTCAGTTACCTTTTTTCACATTTCCAAAGATTTATGAGGATTTATGTGACATCAGATGTAGCTGTGCGGTTTCACCATAATATCTTCCAACTATTACATCATATAGCATATTGCAGACAATAAGTAAAGGAATATCAGAGCCACTGTAAAAGCCAAAGCAGGGAATGCAGTAGCTACTTTAGAGTATTACAGACTATAGAGAGGATCTGAGAGTACATCACTTAGCATTAGAGATAGAGAGAGAAAAGGCTAAAAGATTGGACAAATACTCCAGAGTGTGGTACTTCTGTAAAGCAGAAGACAGAGCATGGGAGTCTTTGAATAACAGATTTAATTGCGGGAGGGAAGTAGTAAGTGCGAGCAGCAGGCTCAGTGTGAATCAGTGATATACTCTCAGAGGACCAGCACCCTGTCCTGTTTCCTGTTAATTACACTTTTTTCTTCAATACTCAAAAGCACTAGAAGTCCAGAATCCAAATAAAGGTTCTCACCACATTTGTTTTGCAGAAAAAACTAAAATAGGTGCTATCCAGAGAAACTGTACTTGCTTGCTTCTGCCAAGTGATAAGTGAGTGTTCTGAGTTTTTGCATTTCTTGCACAATCCCCTTTGCAAAGAGAGTGAATATTTTGTTTAAAGTAAAAAAAAATCCTAAAAATCCAGACATTTAAATGTGATTGTCTATCTCACAAAGTGTGCTTGTTAGAAAAATTGTTCTTATTGTTGCACACTTGTTTTCCTAGGTTATACCCAAAGCTCCTCCTTCTTACCTTGATCATCTTTATGATAACCAGGCTCCATCTTCATTGTCATTATCACTATCACCATTATGATCATCTATTGCTTTCCATAGTCTTCTTCTTCTCCCTCCATTGTGTCATTACTCAGCCATATGTGCACCTAAGAAATGTGGGTCAAGTTGTGTGAAAACTCAACTGTTTTACAGCTCTGGTAAAATTTGAGAACACTGCAAAATTTTCAGTTTGTCTGATTTTTCTCTTTACAGGTATATTTTTGAGTAAAATATACATTTTTCTTTTATTCTATAAACTTCTGACGTCTCCGAATTTCCAAGCAATACATTTTGGCTTTTTTTCTGAAAAGGAGAAATGGTCCAAATTAAAAAAAAACAGATCTCCTCAAATAATGCAAAGAAAACAAGTGCATAATAATTTAGAAACAACGATACTAATGTTTCAACGCAGGAAGAGTTCAGAAATCAATATTTTGTGGAATAACCATGAATTTTAATCACAGTTTTCATGCATCTTGGCATGCTTTCCACCAGTCTTTCACACTGCTTCTGGCGCAAAAATGTAAGCAATTTTTCTTTGTTTGATGGATTATGACTATCCATCATCCTCTTGATTGCATTACAGAGGTTTTCAATTTGGCCTTGGGCAGTGGCGTATCTAGGGGGGGCAGCCGGGGCATGTGCCCCGGGCACAGCCGGCAGGGGGGCGCAGTCGGGCCGCCTAATTCGGCGGTCCGCAGTGTCTCACCGGGCGGCTGCATTCTGCCGCCCCCGGTCTGGGAGTCAGCTGTTCTCTGTGCTGACTGTCAAGCTGACAGCCGGCACAGAGAAGCTGCAGAGTGCCGGCTCCCAATGTGTGCAGAGGGGGAGGGGAGCTCCTGCAGAGTGGCTGCGGCAGGCAGGGAGAAATCCCTGCAGCTCCGCTGCCCAGCGATCTGTCTTCCTGCTTCCTCTTGCTTCCTCTCACACAGACGCGCTGCTGGATGACATCATCATTCAGCGGCCAGCTGTGTCAGAGGAAGGCGATGGAGCTGCTGCGGCAGAGCGCGAGGAGAGGTGAGAGGTGTGTGTGAATGTGTGTGCATGTGAGTGTGTGTGTGTGTGCGAGTGTGTGTGAGTGTGTGTGTGTGTGAGTGTGTGTGTGAGAATGTGTGTGTGTGAATGTGTGTGTGTGTGAATGTGTGTGTGTGAATGTGTGTGTGTGGGTGTGAGTGTGTGTGTGTGTGAATGTGTGTGTGTGTGATTGTGTGTGTGTGTGAATGTGTGTGTGTATGTGTGTGAGTGTGTGTGTGAATGTGTGTGTGAATGTGTGTGTATGTGAGTGTGTGTGTGAGTGTGTGTGTGTGAATGTGTGTGTGTGTGAATGTGTGTGTGTGTGAATGTGTGTGTGTGTGAATGTGTGTGTATGTGTGTGAGTGTGTGTGTGAATGTGTGTGAATGTGTATGTGTGTGTGTGAATGTGTGTGTGAATGTGTGTGTGTGTGTGTGTATGTGTGTGTGTGGCTCAGTATTGGGTGTGTGTGTGTATCGCGCTGCAGGTGAATGTGCAGAGAAGTGAATGGTGTGTGTGTGGGGGGAGGAGAGAGCAATGATGGGGCTGACGGGGAGAGAGCAATAATGGGGATGGTGGAGGAGAGGACAATGATGGGGCTGACGGGGCCATATGTCCTTGGGGGGAGCAAAAATGAATTCTTGCCCCGGGTGCCAGAAACGCTAGATACACCTCTGGCCTTGGGTTTTGGATCGTTGTCATGTTGGAACATCCAAGTACATCCTGTTAGAGGAGGGATTTCTAACCTACTCAGGTGTTCTCTCTATCTTTGGTACCCAAGTGATGAAGCAATAATCAGAGAGACACACTGTGTTAGGTCTAGCGGAATGCACCAAATGATTAGGAAGATGATATAAAGGGCGTTCGCAGCATGAAGTCCACTGTACAGAGATTGAAACTGCTGCTTAGTAATGACGGACTATATGGCGGTATAATGTGGATACACACATGGGATAGCTTCACCCTCTATGAAGGAAGCGAACCCTGTTGCGTCACAGGGCCACAGTACCGCAAGCAAGGAGTCACAGAACTCTATCCCAACACTCAAGGTAAGAGTTCCTCTAGACCTCTTGCGCTCGACACCGCTACTGAGCACCGAGCAACCATGCAAACTTTTTATAGCAACAGTGCTACGGGACCTTCCAGATGGTCCAATAGGTGCCGCAACAGGACCTGAGAATGGGAGGCCGTCCTGTGGGCATGCTCAGTATGGGAAAAGCAGGACTTAGTCCCTGGAAGACCTGCTCGCTGCTGATCAGTGCTGGCTACAAAGGCAGAACCTGGAAGGGCAGCAGTAACCAGTTACACAGTATCAGCTTGAGCCAGACGCTGTGACCGACGTCTCCGCTGAGCAGGCTCCACTGCAGCGGGAGAAGAATGGGAGACCGCAGCGGAGATGGATCAAAATTCCCTCTGTGCAGAGGTGGTAACTGGACACCTAACATTGTCCCCCCTCCTTGGACCTCACTACGCTCGAAGGCAGCAATGAGCTGCGGAGCTCAAATGTGCTCAGCAGGCTCTCAGGACTTGTCCTCTGGGCCATAACCCTTCCAATCCACCAAATAAAATTTTTTACCAGTGTGGTCCCAAATGTCCCGTGCCTCCACAGCCCAGTCTGCCACCCAGGAGTCAGAAGAAGGCACAGGCAAAGGCACAGGAACCCGGGGATGCTGACCGTAGTTAAGGAGGAATGGGGTCTGCCCAGTGGAGTCAGCTGCGGCATTGTTCAGTGCAAACTCTGCCCATGGTAGCAAGGATGCCCAGTCATCCTGCCTGGCTGAAACAAAGTTTCGCAGATATGTAACCAAGGTCTGGTTGGCCCTCTCTACCAACCCATTCATCTAGGGATGGTATGCTGAAGAGAGATTCAACTCGATGCTGAGTAGACGACAAAGCTCTCTCCAGAACCGAGATGCAAACTGGGGACCCCGGTCACTGACAATTTTGTCCGGTATACCGTGTAGGCGGAAAAATGTGTTTTATAAACAACGCTGCCAAGGCTCGTGCAGAAGGTAGCCGTGGAAGCGGAACCAAGTGCACCATTTTAGAAAAATGGTCGGTAATTACCCAAATGATGGTGCAGCCACGGGACTTGGGTAAGTCTACCACAAACTCCATACCAACCATCTACCAGGGCCTGTCTGCCACGGGCAGGGGATAAAGTAACCCAGCTGGCCATTGTCAAGGAGACTTATTCTTGGCGCAGGAGACACACACCCGAATATAGTCTCCGACATCATGGACCATATGCGGCCACCAGTACGTCCTCGCCCGAAGCTCAGATGTCCTTTTGGCCCCAAAGTGTCCACCCACCCTGGACAAGTGAGTCCAAGAGAGAACCTCCAGTTGCAAATTTGATGGCACAAAAGTCTTGCCCAGGGCACAGACTCTAGCAAAACCGGAGCCACGGTCCTCAGGCTCTCAGAAGGGACAATAGGCCGAGGTTCCTCCTCCTCCTCCGCTGATGACACTACGGAGAGGGAGAGAGCCTCGGCACGAATGTTCTTCTCCTCGGAGAGAAAATGGAGGGTGAAATGGAACCGGAAGAAAAACTAAGACCATCTGACCAGGAGAGAATTTACCCGCTGGGCAGTCTGTATATAGACCAAATTCTTGTGGTCGGTGTTAACTTTAAAGGGAAAGCGAGCCCCCTCCAAGATGTGTCTCCACTCCGAGAAAGCAAACTTCATGGCTAGCAACTCCCTGTCCCTGATGGAATAATTCCTCTCTGCTGGTGTGAAGGTCTTAGAGAAAAAGAAGCAAGGATGCTTCCGACCTTGAGCATCCTTTTGGAATAGGACTGCTCCAGCACCGACAGCTGAGGCATCCACCTCCATTATGAAAGGTTTGTCTACATTGGGGCGATGTAGAATGGGAGCACTAGCAAAGTGGGACTCAATAGTGAGGAAGGCATTGGAGACCTCCTTCGACCACAATTTGGGATTTGCTCCCTTTTTGATGAGGGCAACCAAGGGAGCTACCAAAGTTGAGAAGTGGGGAATGAACTGGCAATAGCAATTAATGAACCCCATAAAGCGCTGCACCGCTTTGAGAGAATGGGGTTCCTGCCAGTCCATCACAGCCTGTAGCTTGGCAGGATCCATAGCCAATCCCTGTGCGGAGATGACATAGCCAAGGAAAGGCAAGGACTCCTGCTCAAACACACGCTTCTCCAACTTGGTGTAGAGGGAGTTTGCCCGTAGGAGGTCGAAGACTTTGCAAACATCTCTCCGGTGGGAGTCTATATCTGGAGAGTAGATGAGAATATCATCCAGATAGACTATAACCAAGGTGGAGAGCATATCCCGGAAGATATCATTCACAAAGTCTTGGAAAAAGGCAGGCGCATTACAGAGCCCGAAGAGCATCACCAGGTATTCATAGTGTCAATCTCTGGTGTTAAATGCCGTCTTCCATTCGTCCCCCTCACAGATGCGAATCAGGCTGTAAGCACCCCGCAGATCTAGTTTAGTAAATACCCTCGCTCCCCGAAGCCTATCGAAGAGCTCAGATATCAGGGGCAGTGGGTACTTGTTCTTAACGGTGATGGCATTAAGTCCCCTGTAATCTATGCATGAATGTAATTCTCTGTTCTTCTTCTGCACGAAGAAGAACCCAGCCCTTGCAGGTGACACTGACTTCCTAATGAATCCTCTTGCCAGATTCTCCTGGATATACTGAGTCATTGCCTCAGTCTCCGGGAGAGATAACGCATAGACTCCACCCTGAGGAGGCTCAGCACCAGGCAAGAGGTCAATTTGACAGTCATAGGGGCGGTGATGCCGAAGGATCTCCGCAGCCCTTTTGGAAAACATGTCTGCATAGGACCAATAGTGCTTGGGGAGAGAGGAAAGATCTGCAGGGACCTCAGTTGTAGCAACCTGAATGCACTCCCTCTGACATGTATCCACACAGGATTCACTCCATCCCATAATTCTGCCTGTGGACTACTCTATATGATGGGGGTAGTACCGTAACCAAGGTATCCCTAACAGGACCTCATCAATTCCCTCAGGAATGACAAGTTTGGAAATAATCTCCTGATGAGATGGCAATATAGATAGAGTAAATGGGGATGGTCTGGTGTGTTATCTGTGAGGGTAGTGTCGACCCATTCACCACTCATACAGTCACAGGTTTGGCGAGCATCACCAGGGGTATTGTGTGCCATTGGGCGAAGGCAGATGACATAAAATTGCCCTCCACCCTGGAATCCATGCAAAGCTCTACCGTATGAGTGGATGGGCCTAAGGTAATTGTCCCCTTAAAGGACAGTTTGGAGGAAAATGTCACCGTGTCTAGTGTACCTCCTCCTACAACCACTAGACGCTGACATTTTCCCAACCGCTGGGAACATCTGGAGGCAAGATGTCCTGACTGCCGGCAGACATGACAGACCTTGAGTGCACGAGCGGTCCAGGACTTAGATTCCGCTCATTACACCTTCGTTGGCTCATGTGATTCGGGCACCTGAACCGGAGATTCCAGAGGTTTGGCGAAGGTGGGAGCCAGCCCAAACCTCTGCCTACACTGGGCTCGCTCCAACCTTCGCTCGTTAAAACGAAGGTCTATGCGAGTTGATACTGCTATTAGCTCCTCCAGTATGGTGGGAATCTCCCTAAGGTCCAAAGTGTCCTTCACATGGTCAGCCAGCCCCCTCCAAAATACAACGATGAGGGCTTTATCCAACTACTCCAGCTCAGATGCTAAGGAGCAGAAGTGGACGGCAAAATGGCTGACCAAGGACGAGCCGTGAGTCAATGCCATCAGTTGGAGCACCTTTTCATGGGTGACTCGAGGTCCTAAAAAGATCTGTTTCAGAGTGCTCAAGAACAGTGGAGCACTCTGCACCACATGACAGGAGAAACATAACAAATCCCACCTTTGCCCGCTCTGTCGGGAAACGAGCAGCCAGAAGCTTGAGGTGTATAGGGCACTGGCTCAAGAAAACCCTGCAAGATTTGCTATCACCAGAGTATTTATCTGGCAGCGGGAGGCGAGATAAGGTCGGAACAGGGGTGGCAGTGGACAAAGTTGCTGCAGCCACGCTAGCAGCCTGAACAGCTACTGCAGTAACATTCACAGCTGAGGTTGTGTCCTCGAGAGCCGCCAACCTGCCCTCCAGCTGCTGGTTGTACCGCAAGGGTTGCTGCTCGTCCGCCATTACTAGCCAGACCCTGGTGCTAGTGTAATGTTAGGGCTAGCGGAATGCACCAAATAATTAGGAAGATGGTACAAAGTGCGTTCGCAGCCCGGGGTCCACCGTGCAGAGATGGAACCTGCTGCTGAGTAATGATGGACTATATGGTGGTATAATGTGGATACACACATGGGTTAGCTTTACCCGGTATGAAGGAAGCAAACCCTGTTGTGTCACAGGGCCGCAGTACCGCACAAAGAGCACAAGCAAGGGGCCACTGAACTCTATCCCAAGGCTCAGGGTAAAGGCTGACTTCCACTTGCGAGACATACGTCCGTGTCTGGCAGGTTAAAACCCTTTTCTGGTGCCGGCACTTGGGAGCGAGCATGCAGCTCCATGTGTTGCTGTGCACTCCGTTATCTGTGAAATTTGCAAAAAAAAAAGTAGAAGCAAAAATTGCAACAATTTTCAAGGGGGCCTCATGACACCAGACAAACTGTTAGTGAAGATGCAGGAGCCGAGGATCAAATTGAGTATGATGAGGTGATGGATGCATAGCATTCAGGAGGTGAAGATGATAATGATATGCTCTCAGTTGTCCGTGGTTGGCGGGAGGGTACTGAGGAAACAACCGTGAGTGTTACCCCACCACCAACACAGCATGGACTTGGACCTTATGGAATCGGCCAACACATGAGCACCTTCTTGCTGCGCTATCTTCAACATGATGCCCATATTCTTAGGGTTAGAAATAGTGTTGATTACTGAGTTGACACTCTATTAGATCCATGATACAAGAATAAATTTAGCCAGATGCTTCCCTCCCTGGAAAGGGATGCATGCATGCTGGGTATCGAAATACTCTTAAGAGTGGTTTTCCTCAAAACTGCAATGAGGCACACAGTGTGCACCCCAGTTGTAGACTTACAACTCCGGGAACATCTAGACATCATCACCAAAACATTAGCTGCAGCAGCAGTGTAAGTGGCATAAGCAATTTCTGTGAGTTGTTTAAGACATTTTTTAGACCAGTCTGTTCACCAGCAGAACAAAGTACAAGTCTGACATGCTGTGAACGACTGGAGAGAAAGGTGCAGGAGTATCTGGACCTCAATATCAATGGCATCAAAGGGGGTTTGGACAATTTAACATTTTGGTCTTTATAAATGGAAGAGTGGCCTGAGCTCGCCTGTCACACCTTGGATGTTTTGTCATGCCCGGCAGCCAGCGTTCTCCCAGAATGTGCCTTCAGTGCTGCTGGTGGTGTCCTGATGGATAAGTGCATGTGGTTGTCCCCTCATAGTGTAGACTGCCTAACTTTCATCAAAATGAACAAGTCATGGATCTCCGATGACTTTTTCACCTCAATCGCAGATTGGGCAGACTAGGTATTGGTGTCATTTTTTGTGTTATGTATTGATCTCGCGTAATTGCTGTCTGTGCCATCTTTGTGGTGTCTTCTGTGCCTGCTGTTGCTACTGCTGCTGTTACAAAACATTTTTTGAAATGTGGAGACTCAAAGTTGGGTCTCCATCTAGTGGATTGTCTGTGATGGCATGTGTGTCAGAGGCCTATTATACTGTTTCTGCTCTGCTGTAATTTATGCCACTTTAATGCTGTGTGACAACTATTTTTTTTTAAATGTGGAGACTCAAAGTTGGGTCTCCATCTGGTGGGTTGCCTGTAGTAGAAGGTGTGTCAGAGGCCTATTATATTGTTTCTACTCTGTGGAAATTGATGCCACTTTAGTGCTGAGTGACAATAAGTTTTTCGAAATATGGAGGCTCAAAGTCTACCGTGACATGGGTTGTAAACTTCTCGATAATGTTGCACACCATGAACAAAGATCTCTGGAGATGAACTTGCAAACTTGAGATTGATATATTTTAAAAATGTTGGTTCTCAAGTCCTCAGAAGTTCTCTTCTCTTTCTGTTTCAATGCTTAGTGTGGCACACACAGACACACAATGCAAAGATTGAGTCAACTATTCCCCTATTTATCTGGTTTCAGGTGTGATTTTCAAATTGCCCACACCTGTTTCTTGCCACAGGAGAGTTTGATTGAGCATCGCATAACAAAGATGTTTACCCACAATTTTGGAAAAGTGCAAATAATTTTGTCCACCCCATCTTTAAAGACTTGTCTGAAATTATGTCCAATTTGCTTTTTTTCTGTTTTTTTTTTTCTAATATACACCAAGGAAATAAACATGTGTATAACAAAACGTGTAGTTGCAATAATTTACTGTGAGAATTCCACGGGTGCCAACACTTTCATGACTATATCTAATTTAGCTATCTATGACAAACTTGTAGTTTTAGAAATAGATAACATATGAATAATTTTTTTCCCCACAAAATTGTATAAGCTGAATACAGAAAACTGAAGGAATTAAACATTTTGGACGATTTTGATTTTATTGTTTTTGCTTAACTGGATGTTTACATAAAATAGATTATATATTTTTTTGCTTTCGATGTGCATTCTGTTTTGTTTTCATGGCTGGAAAAAACAGCCTATAAGGTTATTTGTGTTTATGAGCGCATAAAACATTTTTCTAAACTGTGCCCAGATAATATTGTTTGTTGGCACAGTTTTCAAGGACAAGTACAACAGAAAACACTCTAGGGAAAAACTTCAGGTAAAGCAAAATTAAGAGGCAAAGTTTGCCAAAGCAATGGTTACCTTCTGGCTTATAGTCTATTAATAAAGCGTTGAAAAGTTTTTGTGCTGATCCTTCTACATACATTTTACTATATTCATGTTTTATAATTTGCTGGCTGGCACATAACTGATTACATAGGCTTAATTCTGCTAAATATCTAATTTGTTGTCTGGATGAAAGGGATGTACATATTGGACTTCAGATGCAAAAGAAAAAAAAAACATGAGCCCTAAACTTCTCATTTTTTTGTGACATCAAGTGGTCATCATTTCTTAATACCGACTGAAAGGATCAATTATGATCCCAGGAGAGTATGTGTAAATATACAATTAGCAGAGATGGAGTCTAGAAAGCCTAAGTATACTGATGTTTTAGGACAGCAGCTTTCCTTAGATGTCTGCATTGTTCCTTGAATAGACAAGGCAAAATGTTTTGTTCTCTAGAAACCTGACATCTTAATACACCTTACATTCTTCTACATGTTTGTTAACACTGTGGACCAGAATCATTATAGCATCTGAGCTTGTTTTATTATCAAGTTTTTTTGTGCTTTGCACATTTTTTTGTTTATGCCGTATTCATCTTTCACTTTGTGCCTTTTTTTAAAGTCACTTTTTTATAATGACGCTTGAAAAAATGATGCAGACGAAAAGTTGACATATGGGAAATGTTATTTATTAATTATTTTTACAGGATGACTAACTGGTTTTACCTCTTCCCGACATGCGCCTTATATATATGGTGCCATTAGAGCTGCGCTCCCACAAATCGCAGTGTATATACGGCGCCATGATTGCGCAGGCTCACATTGAGCGCCGCCACGATCAAATGCGATTGTCAGCTCTATGTGAGAGCTGACACTTTGCAACAATGCCCATGATCAGTGTTGACACCGGTCGCAGAAGTTTTACCTCTCTGTCACTGTCAATAGTGACAGTGACATCATAGGGCATCACAGAGGGAGGGAACACCCCTGTCCTCTCATTGGCACAATCACGTTATGCCAATGGTCTCCATGGTGACCCCAGGACTAAAAATAGCCATGGAGTCACCCAGGGATGGTGGCCTGTTAACTAATTCAGAGAGCACAAGCTGACATGTCTCCTCCCTATGTCAGATGCTAATCTAATACCCTGCAATCCTCTATGTTGAGGGCTTACACCGCGGTTTACATGTAAATCTCTGAAATACGTGATTCAGATGTAACCCCAACAGAAGATTCCCTATAAAGAGGAAGATACAGTAAGTGCTCAGCGTACAGCATTGCATAAATGTGATCGCAAACATTATGAAAAATGTTCCCAACAAAATATTCATCTCAATCCACAAAAAAAGCTCAGCTCTGTCATCTGTTAACAGAAATATAGGGACTTCCATGTTGCTGGTAGTGCAAAGGATCTGTAAAAGGGCTATAGCTCCTCCCCCCAAAAAAGAAACTCAGGAAATTCTGCACACCCAAACCCAAATCTAAACTGCATTTAGCATCCTCATGTTTGGCATTTTTGTAGCAATGACAGACTGCCAAATTTACAGTGGCGTGTTTCCAGAAGCATGAGCTGGGCACCACAACGTACTGATGACGAATAATGAATGAGGAATAATGATGTAAATACAGCGCTGTCCTCACCAATGACAGCTGCTCTAAGTGCTCTTCCATCCTGCCACGCAGCCACGGCTCTCTCACTGAGTCTGGGTGCTTGCGACGTGAGTAATCTTGCCGGCAAAGACCTGTGTGATGTAGCGAGTCACAAGAGGATCATGTGACTAGAGATCAGTACAGTGCAGCATAAGGACCATTATAATTCAATGCATTTTGGAAACTCTGGTTTCCTTCTTCAGGAATGGTCCTACTAGTAAAACAAGGCTTTAAATATCAATGTTAATGAATAAACAACTAGTAAAATTCGAATAGTTCACTATTTAACCCTTTGGGTCTTACAGTATTTAATTAAAATATCCATTTACTTTTGGCCCTGGACATTTGCTTTATAAAATCCCCCTTCCTCCAATGTAGATAGACAATCTCAATGCCATATCTCGCACCATGCCTCCATGATATTCTAGGAATTGCTTGGATAAGGGGTGTCCCTCAAATTTATTTTTGATATTCCTAATGGGTTTGTTTATTCTAACATACAAAGGGTGTTTAGTACGCTCTACATATAATTTATTACAGGGATATTTAATAGTATAAATCACCCATGACATGGTGCAGGTAATGAAATCGCTAATTTTAAACTCAGAGTTCCCCAAGCAATGACAGTTTGTTTTTTCGTATGTAACTGTTGGGTGTTTTTAAAATTTTTTCAAGGAAAAAAAGGCCAGGTCTTGCTGAAAAAAATCATACAAAATTGCCGTGTGCACTACTGGAAGGAGTGGTGCTAAGGTTAGGTTCCCACACCTTCTTAGACAATAATAGAAAAGAACCTAGCACTCAACTTGATGCCTTTAGAGTGAGTTTTATTGTAGTGGTACACAATAAACGTTTCGGTCCTACACCTGGACCTTCGTCAGTAACTACACGTGAAACATAATAAAATGTGAAAAAATAAAGTAACAAAACATTTTACATAAAATGAGGTATATACATAAATGCTGAGGAGAAAATCAAGGCATCCATATCTATAATGGTCGAAATGTATCACAGAGGCAAATGCTGAAGGAGAGATCCTAAGCATCTAGGCAAGAAAGTTCCACATATATAGGGAAGTGTGGGCCCCCCCTGTGATCGATTCGTGAGAGGTGAGATACGTACCGTACTGCAGAATAGTAAGGGGACGTAAGGGTCGGAAGGCACGCAGAAGCGGCGTCTGCGGAAGTATAAACACAGTTCCGTGGGGGAATTGTGAGAGATGCAAAAACGGTAAGTGAGTATGAAGAAAGGCAGGGCCTGAAATGAACCATACCTTATTACTGAACCACACAGGGGCAGTGCTGCGGATGTAAAATAGAGAGACAGAGGAGCGGGATGAGTGCCACCTCCAATGTGCAGGAAAAAGGGTGAGCTGTGCGCTGGAGAGAGGATTACCTGTGGTGACTGTAAACGGTGATGGCGGGAACAGACGCGGATTCCACCGCTGGTCTGCCGGTGTGCGGTGGGATCGCCATTACATGGGGGTAGGGCGGGACTATCAGTACAGGAGAGCCAATGGCGGCGCTCCCGCAAACCGGAAGTGACGTCGCGCAGATAGAGCCTCACAGTGCAGCCGAATGCAGAGCTGTCAAGTGTGGTATGAGGAAATGACGTCCGGTTGTCAGGGAAACTGGGTAAAACAAAGTCTCTAGTAGTGGTGGTGCAGCAGCGCTATAGTAAAGCTGTAGAATCCTGCGGTGCAAAGGCACTGTGGTGGTATATGGAGGAGGATGCACGTGCAGAGTACATCTAAACATTACTGGATGAATGGACCTAGAACTGAGGTGCCCAAAGTGGAATACTTCTGTAGAAGGTGACCGGAATCCTGGTGGTGGTGATCCTAGGTTCTATCTTTGTGCCATGAAAGACGGTAGATAGATGTGAACAGTAGATTGGTCCGGTGTGACAAGCAGAAGAGAAATAAATTTCAATACAGGCGATTCTACTGGCAAAAAAGGAAAACAGAATTAGCCAACAATAGATACATGTTGCAATAATATATAAACAGTAGGATGGCTGGAGTCCGTGTAAACCTGTGGATAGTACCGTATGATGGAACAATCAGCAGATAACATATTACAAAAAAGAGGCTAAATCATAGTCTCTATTGAGTCCCAACGGATGAAGTGTCTCTAAAGTGTGGATCCAAAAAGCCTCCCGTCTTTTGAGACGGGCAACCCGGTCCCCACCCCTCCTAAATGGGGGAACATGCTCTATGACCTGATACCGTAGCTGGGAGACGGTGTGGCCCTGGTTGTGAAAGTGAAGGGGAATGGGTAACAATAGGTTCTTGCGGCGGATCGTCGATTTGTGTTTAGAGACACGGTCTCTTATGGATTGTGTAGTTTCCCCTACGTATAGGAGTCCGCAGGGACATTTGATTAGGTATATCACCCATGATGAGGCACACGTAAAGTAATCTGGGATGCGGAATGATTTACCGGACCGGGGATGGTGGAAGGAAGCGCCCTTAAGGACATTGTGACATTGGGCACAGCTCAGGCATGGGAAGGTCCCCATGCGTGGGTTCTGTAAGAACCGCTGGCGAGGGGTGGATATGTCTGATCCCAGGTCTGCCCTGACCAAAGAGTCCCTGAGATTTGGTGGACGTTTAAAACAGGGAAGGAAAGGGTTCTGGAACTCGGGTACTTTCGGGTATCCCTTAGATAGCAAGTGCCAATGTTGGCGTATTGACCTGTGTAAAATGTATGAGAACGGATGGTATGTGTGGACGAACGGAATACGGGTAGAAACTCTATTAGATCGTGGAGTAGGAGGGGCTGCTGCCTTTTCCAGTACCGAGGGTGGATAACCCCGTTGGGAAAATTTGGTGGCCATTTCTTGGAGGCGCACTGGTTTAAGTTCCGTATCGGACACAATCCTGGAGACTCTTTGAAATTGTGACTTTGGAACTGAATTCTTAGTAGCCGGAGGGTGGAAGCTTGTAAAATGCAACAAGCTGTTGCGGTCAGTGCTTTTTGTGTAGAGGTCAGTGGTTATCGAACCGTCAGGTTGCATGATGACCAGGGTGTCCAAAAAGTTAACCTGTGTGGTACTGTGGGACATCGTGAAGGAGATTCCCGGCCATGCCGTATTAAGCCAATCGAAGAGCACCGTGAGGGCTTCCAACGAGCCACCCCATATGCAGAACACATCGTCGATAGATCCATAAAAATCTAGAGAAACCCCCGGGGAGGCCTATAGTCGCGTCTACCGACTCTATTCTTTCTCCACTGGCCATCTATTTGGAAAAGATACTTACCCCAATGATTAGGTCATCTAGATCTTTCATTCTAGATACAGGTTCCTTTCTCGGTATCCTGAAGGATAAATGCCCCATCCCCTCACATTCCATACTGGTAACTATGGACGTGAAAGACCTTTATACATCTATCCCTCATACAGAGGGTATCAAGTCTGTCCACAAACTTTTGACCCAATCTGGTCTCTCACCTGACCAAATACAACTGTGTACCGATCTACTCACCATTATCCTCACCCGGAATTATTTTCTGTTTCAGGACGACTTTTATTTACAGATCCGTGGCACCGCGATGGGCTCCAACGTAGCGCCCCCATATGCAAACTGCTACATGGCGGACTTTGAGGAAAGTCTGATTTACCCTCACCCGCTTTTCCGCGACAACGTCATAATGTGGAAACGATACATCGACGATGTGTTCTGCATATGGGGTGGCTCGTTGGAAGCCCTCACGGTGCTCTTCGATTGGCTTAATACGGCATGGCCGGGAATCTCCTTCACGATGTCCCACAGTACCACACAGGTTAACTTTTTGGACACCCTGGTCATCATGCAACCTGACGGTTCGATAACCACTGACCTCTACACAAAAAGCACTGACCGCAACAGCTTGTTGCATTTTACAAGCTTCCACCCTCCGGCTACTAAGAATTCAGTTCCAAAGTCACAATTTCAAAGAGTCTCCAGGATTGTGTCCGATACGGAACTTAAACCAGTGCGCCTCCAAGAAATGGCCACCAAATTTTCCCAACGGGGTTATCCACCCTCGGTACTGGAAAAGGCAGCAGCCCCTCCTACTCCACGATCTAATAGAGTTTCTACCCGTATTCCGTTCGTCCACACATACCATCCGTTCTCATACATTTTACACAGGTCAATACGCCAACATTGGCACTTGCTATCTAAGGGATACCCGAAAGTACCCGAGTTCCAGAACCCTTTCCTTCCCTGTTTTAAACGTCCACCAAATCTCAGGGACTCTTTGGTCAGGGCAGACCTGGGATCAGACATATCCACCCCTCGCCAGCGGTTCTTACAGAACCCACGCATGGGGACCTTCCCATGCCTGAGCTGTGCCCAATGTCACAATGTCCTTAAGGGCGCTTCCTTCCACCATCCCCGGTCCGGTAAATCATTCCGCATCCCAGATTACTTTACGTGTGCCTCATCATGGGTGATATACCTAATCAAATGTCCCTGCGGACTCCTATACGTAGGGGAAACTACACAATCCATAAGAGACCGTGTCTCTAAACACAAATCGACGATCCGCCGCAAGAACCTATTGTTACCCATTCCCCTTCACTTTCACAACCAGGGCCACACCGTCTCCCAGCTACGGTACCAGGTCATAGAGCATGTCCCCCCATTTAGGAGGGGTGGGGACCGGGTTGCCCGTCTCAAAAGACGGGAGGCTTTTTGGATCCACACTTTAGAGACACTTCATCCGTTGGGACTCAATAGAGACTATGATTTAGCCTCTTTTTTGTAATATGTTATCTGCTGATTGTTCCATCATACGGTACTATCCACAGGTTTACACGGACTCCAGCCATCCTACTGTTTATATATTATTGCAACATGTATCTATTGTTGGCTAATTCTGTTTTCCTTTTTTGCCAGTAGAATCGCCTGTATTGAAATTTATTTCTCTTCTGCTTGTCACACCGGACCAATCTACTGTTCACATCTATCTACCGTCTTTCATGGCACAAAGATAGAACCTAGGATCACCACCACCAGGATTCCGGTCACCTTCTACAGAAGTATTCCACTTTGGGCACCTCAGTTCTAGGTCCATTCATCCAGTAATGTTTAGATGTACTCTGCACGTGCATCCTCCTCCATATACCACCACAGTGCCTTTGCACCGCAGGATTCTACAGCTTTACTATAGCGCTGCTGCACCACCACTACTAGAGACTTTGTTTTACCCAGTTTCCCTGACAACCGGACGTCATTTCCTCATACCACACTTGACAGCTCTGCATTCGGCTGCACTGTGAGGCTCTATCTGCGCGACGTCACTTCCGGTTTGCGGGAGCGCCGCCATTGGCTCTCCTGTACTGATAGTCCCGCCCTACCCCCATGTAATGGCGATCCCACCGCACACCGGCAGACCAGCGGTGGAATCCGCGTCTGTTCCCGCCATCACCGTTTACAGTCACCACAGGTAATCCTCTCTCCAGCGCACAGCTCACCCTTTTTCCTGCACATTGGAGGTGGCACTCATCCCGCTCCTCTGTCTCTCTATTTTACATCCGCAGCACTGCCCCTGTGTGGTTCAGTAATAAGGTATGGTTCATTTCAGGCCCTGCCTTTCTTCATACTCACTTACCGTTTTTGCATCTCTCACAATTCCCCCACGGAACTGTGTTTATACTTCCGCAGACGCCACTTCTGCGTGCCTTCCGACCCTTACGTCCCCTTACTATTCTGCAGTACGGTACGTATCTCACCTCTCACGAATCGATCACAGGGGGGGCCCACACTTCCCTATATATGTGGAACTTTCTTGCCTAGATGCTTAGGATCTCTCCTTCAGCATTTGCCTCTGTGATACATTTCGACCATTATAGATATGGATGCCTTGATTTTCTCCTCAGCATTTATGTATATACCTCATTTTATGTAAAATGTTTTGTTACTTTATTTTTTCACATTTTATTATGTTTCACGTGTAGTTACTGATGAAGGTCCAGGTGTAGGACCGAAACGTTTATTGTGTACCACTACAATAAAACTCACTCTAAAGGCATCAAGTTGAGTGCTAGGTTCTTTTCTATTATTGCTGAAAAAAATGACCTGAGTTTTGCTAACCCATGTCCTGGAGCTGATGGGGTTCCAAAACGTCATTCCAACCTTTCTTAGTCCTGCCGTGCGCCTAAACAGTAGTTTCCCCACACATGTGGGGTATCTGCGAACTCAGGAGAAATTGTACAACACATTTTGGGGTTCATTTTCTCCTGTTACCTTTGCACAAATAAAAAAAATTGGGGCTATTCACTGCTCAGCGTTACTAACTTCTACGAAGCACCTGGGGGTTCAAGGTACTTACGACACATCTAGATTAGCTCCTTGAGGGGGTCTAGTTTGAAAAATGGGATCACTTGTGGGGGGTTTCAACTCTTTAGACACATCAGGTGCTCTCCAAACACGACATGGGGTACGCTAGCTATTCAAGCAAATTTTGCACTCAAAAAGAGAAATGGTGCTCTTTCCATTCCAAGCCCTGCCGTGCAGCCAAACAGTTGTTTTCCTCCACATGTTGGATATCTGTGTACTCAGGAGAAATTGCACAGCAAATTGTTTGGTGCATTTTCTCCTATTACCCGTGTGAAAATAAAAATTGGGGCTAAAACAACATTTTTGTGGGAAATTATATTTATTTATTTTCACTCTTTAGGCACAGCAGGGTTTCTCCAAAAGCGACATGGCGTTCACTAATAATTCCAGCAAATTTTTTGTTCAAAAATTAATATGGTGCTCCTTCCACTATGAGCCCTGCTATGCACCAAAACAGTAGTTTTCCCCCACATATAAGGTTTAGCATACTCAGCAGAAATTGCACAACAAATTGTATGGTGCAATTCCCCCTCCTTCCCTTGTGAAAAGGTAAAATTTGGGAAAAATATTCTTGTGTGAAAAATGTGATTTTTTTTATTTTCACAGCTCAATGCTGTATACTTAACTACACTCTGCACATGTTGCAGAGACTGTGGCAGCAGCAACAAACCCTGGTGCAGTATGTCATTTTGCATTGTCTTGGCCAATGCAGCACAGATGTGGTGCAAATCACACCTGCGGAGTGAGCAAAGATGAAAGACCTCAAGATATCTGCACCCTTCTGCACAGTTTCAAAATGGCTACTAAGATGGGTAGCACTGTCGATGCCATCATCAGCATCACTATTACGGTCATCTACACGCTGGAGCACACTTTGAATATTCTGCAGAAGGGGATGGTCCCAGAGGAAGAGGTAGAAGCAGAGGAGGATGAGGAATGGATAACAATATCTCTAAGTTCTGAACTCTCGTTGCACAAGCGGGTGCCATGGGATGGTGAATTACAGGGATCGAGGGGGGCTCATGGTACCAGACAAACTGTTAGGGTAGGTGCAGGAGCCAAGGAACAAATGGAGGAGGATGAGGAGGAAGAGGTGCTTGGCCTGCAACAGTCAGGTGATGAAGAGGATAAACATCCCCTCTCTATTGTCTGTGGTTGACGGGAGGGGATGGAAGAGTGTTACCTTGCCACCAACACACCATGGACTTGAACCTCATGGATGCGGTGGACACATGATCGCCTTTTTCCTGCACTATATGCAACATTATTCACATATTCTTAGAGTTACAAATAGTGCTGACTACTGAGTTGCCACTCTGTTAGATCCACGGTACAAAAGTAAAAGTTGCCAGGGGATTCCCCCACTGCAAAAGGACGAGAGCATGCTGGTGTTTCGAAACAAGCTTGTAGACAATCTTAACAGTGACAAGACAACAGTGAGACACACAGTATGCATTACAGTTGTAGATTTTCAACACCAGGAATGTTGAGTCTTCAACGCAAAAACATTAGCAGCAGCAGCAGCAGTGTAAGTGGCAGAAGCAATTTCTGTGAGTCGTTTAACACATTTTTTAGACCAGCCCATGCACCAGCAGAATAGAGTACAAGTCTACAGTAACATTTTGTAAACGACTGGAAAGGATAGTGCAGAAGTATCTCAATCTTAATATCAATGCCATCAATGGGGGTTTGGACCCTTTTGCATTTTGGTCTTCAAAAATGGAAGCTTAGCATGAACTGTCACACCTGGAGGTTATGTCATGCCCGGCAACCAGTGTTCTCTTAACACATGTCTTCAGTGTTGCTGGTTTTGTCCTGATGGATAAGCACATCTGGCTGTCCACTGAAAGTGTAGACTGCCTAACTTTCATTAAGATGAACAAGTCACGGATCTCCAAAGACTTTTGCACCCCAGTCGCAGACTGGGCAGACTAGGCAAAGGTGTAGTTTTAAGTGTCCTGCATTTATCTCACGTTATTGCAGTCTGCGACACCTTTGTCAAGGCTTTTGTGTCTGCTGTTGCTACTGCTGCTGATGATGCAAACAATTTTTTGAAATGTGGAGACTCCAAGTTGGGTCTTCAACTGCTGAGTTGCCTGTAGTGGAAGGGGTGTTAGATCCCTATTATGCTATCTCTACTCTGGAGAAATTTATGCCACTTTACTGGTGTGTGGCAATATTTTTTTTAAATGTTTGGACTCCAAGTTGAGTCTCTTTCATGTGTGTTTTCTGTAGCAGTACGACTCCCAGACCGACAGGCCTGTACTTACTTTCAGTCAACTACCTGTGTAACTACCCGTAAATGTTTCTAACAATAGTAGTCTATGAAGATGATATTTGTGACACCTGAGTGTGGCTAAGCAGAAAAGCAGTATGAGCTGATGCATGAGGTATCGGGGCTAGCTGCTCAGCAGGGTAAACACCGGTCCCTCGCTCACCTTGTCTTAATTTAAACTTAAATTCAAAGCTCTAAATGCTGGCCTAGACCCTGATACCTCATGCATGGCCAATGACTGACTGCTGCTGTGCCATTATCAAATTTCTACTGTGGGTCAAATGATGCCCCATTTTTTGGTGTCTGCCCCTAATTTATGGTACTGATTGGACTCAAAGTCGGGTCTCCTTTATGTGTATTGCCTGAATTTGGCAGGGCTCTCAGAGCAGCAGGCCTACACCTGTCACTCATCCACCTGTTACTGATCAATGTTTAAGTGAAAAATGCTGGTCCAACCTCTGTCCCAGGCCCTGTCCCATGCATCTGTGCTGCGCAATTATACTTTTTGTAGACTTGGTCAATTGATGCCACTTTTCCTGGTGTCTGCTCCAAATTTGAGCTGTTTTGGTAGCTTTCTGGCCACCCTGAAGGTGTTGTCTATGTGTTTAGTTTTGCCTCCCATTGAATTCATTGGGGTTCGGCTGTGTTCGATGAACAGTTCGGAGATCTGTTCGTCAACATAGGGACATTCGCGAAACTGAACCTTGAAAGGTTCACACTTCTCTAACCATAAGTTTACTTTGTTCACAACATTTTAATGAGGTACTACAGTTGGTGTCTTCAAGGGTCTATGGATAACCCGCCTTATAGTTTTTTCCTGCTTTTGCACGTCATGCAAAGCCTTTATGCATTTTACAGTGCATCACCTACATTTTTAAAATATTTACTTCCAAACAAATTTCTGGATACAATTAATCATTCAGAGAGATTTACATACTTTCTATTAAATTCCAGAGGTAAATAACACTCAAAAAAGCATCCCAAAATTTTTCTGGATTGAATTTGCCATCCATAGAGTATTATATGTTTTCTCTTAAATTTTGGTGGTATTTAACACTGTAAAAACGTGTTCAAAATTGTTTCTGGATTCATATAGTCATCTATAGAGTATTGCTTGCTTTCTGGCAAATTTTGGTGGTATATACCATTCCAAAGAAGCATTACAAACTTTTTTGGGATTAAATTAGTAATCCATACAGTGTAATGTGCTTAGTGGGCAAAAAGATGACAAAGATGTCAGAATCCCATAAAACTCCCAAGGCAGTGACCAGAGGAATATTAGAGTCAGACCAAGCTGGCACATCAGCAGAGGTTGCAGGAGCATGTGGTCTGGAATCAGACGCTTTCCCGGAACCACCAAAGCCTGAACCTATGAAGCAGCCTTCACAACTGGGTTCTTGTGGACTGCAGTCAGGAGAGCCAGTATCCAGCTGCTAGTGTTCGGACTGCGGAGCCTAGGCTGGCCAGAAGAGACAAGTAGGTGAGCCAAGAGTAGGGCTGGAGATATGCTATTAGTCTTGCTAGCCAAAAGGTACTGAGACTTGGCATCCCGGGGGGAGGTCATTAAGTACGATTGGAAGTGGAGATAGGGTCCATAGAATAGTTTGGGACCTGTCACCACATCTCATTCACCCAGTAGGGATGGGACACTTGCCTCGAATGTCACAAAAGCTGACCGCTGGAACCAGGGTCACAATCCTCCAAATGGAGAGGCAACATTGTTGGTATGCAGTGAGTGTGATCCGAAAAGGAAAATACCAGGATGAATCCTTCTTGCAAAATGAATGGGTTGACACGCTCCTCGAGGCAGATCAAGATAGGACTGCCACCCCCGAGAAGTCAGACTGTACTTGAGGTTCCCCACCTTCTACCTGGGATCAGGCGATGGTGCAGGTGACACAGGGGGTTGTTGAGGGATCAGGGAATACCTGAAGCAATGTCACTTACAGCCCATGCATCGGGAAATTGAGCTCCAGGAAGCATGTGAAGGCAGTCCCCCAGCCTCCCAAGGAAGGAGAAAAAGAAGAGGACATCTGACGAGGATTACTATATTACTCTTTTTATAATTTGCACTTTGTGCAAATCCTTTACAGTATATTTTCTAGTCTTCTTTTAGCTAAATTGATGACCTGTGCAGTACAACAGCAGATGGATTACTATATCTGGAAATTCAGGTTTGTACAAAGTTAACTCTTCAGTTACAACATTCCTTCTTTAGCCCAGGATTTAAGGAGAATGTTCACACAAACTTTGATTCATCCTTTACATCCTTCTATGGAACTATTTGAGACCTGATAATTATACTAATTGGAAACTGACAATAAATTTATGATATTAAAATCTACAAGTGAAAAAGTAAGCAAAAACCCTGATGTAACTAAGTAAAAAAGCAAAAGTGCATTTAAATAACAGAGTTTTTAGTAATACTGTTTTTTGATAAAAAAATAGCACAAAAGCCATCCCACCGCATCAAGGTAACTCTGATCGGGACAGTCCTACAGTGTACAGTGTAGGACTGTCCCGATCAGAGTTACCTTGATGCGGTGGGATGGCTTTTGTGCTATTTTTTGATCAAAAAACAGTATTACTAAAAAATATGTGTTATTTAAATGCACTTTTGATTTTTTACTTAGTTATATCATGGTTTTTGCTTACTTTTTCTCTTGTAGGTTTTAATGTTTTGTGGCCAATGTGAACATACGTTTAACTTCTGCACGAGTACCAACTCAAGTTAAGCTCAATTTTTGTGTTTTTTCTTTGTATTGTTGCATTCTGTGCAAGCCGGGGTGTGACCTCCCTGTTTCTGAGCTGGAGATTGTA
This sequence comes from Ranitomeya variabilis, assembly GCF_051348905.1. Taxonomy (NCBI): domain Eukaryota; kingdom Metazoa; phylum Chordata; class Amphibia; order Anura; family Dendrobatidae; genus Ranitomeya; species Ranitomeya variabilis. The sequence goes on along the minus strand of NC_135234.1, from coordinate 525,909,130 downwards.
TATAAGTCTTCCCTAGTCTGGTGTTCCCTGGTGGTGCCCAGTCCTTTTGTCTGCCCTTATTCACACTGAGGTCAACAATGACACATGGTAAGGTTTTAATATTAGACAGTGTAGGACTGTCCCGTTCAGAGTTACCTTCGTGCGGTGGGATGGTTTTTGTGCTATTTGTTGATCAAAAAACAGTATTACTAAAAACTCTGTGTTATTTAAATGCACTTTTGCTTTTTTACTTAGTTACATCAGGGTTTTTGTTTACTTTTTCTCTTGTAGGTTTTAATGTTTTGTGGCCAATGTGAACATGCATTTAACTTCTGCATGTGTACCAACTCAAGTTAAGCTCAATTTTTGTGTTTTTTTTCAATAAATTTATGATGCCTGAATTATGGGCCTTTAAGAGAAAACTTACATTAAATAAATGGCCATGGAATATGGGTCAAATGAAGGCAATGGTAGGAAAGTGTCACAAGAGGTGGACGATGATGAGACACAATTGCCAGAAAGTCAGGAGGATGAGCAGGGTGCGGATGTGGAAGACAAAAAAGTGGATGATATAGTAACTGACCCAACCTGGCAGGAGGACATACAGAGCGAGGACAGCAGCACTCATGGGGAAGGAGGCATAGCACCCCAACAGGCAGGAAGAAGTAGTGTGGTGGCCGCAGACAGAAGGTGTGCATCTGTTCCTCATAACACCATCATGATGGAAGTTGCCAGTCCTACTGTTAGGTCTTCACGAGTCTGGTTATTTTTTAAAGACTCTACTGATAGCCTTAAACAGGCCATTTGCCCACATCAGCAGGGGTAGCAAAACTACCAGCCTGACCACCACCAGCATGATCAGGCACATGGCAGCAAAGCACCCAACTTTGTGGGCCGAAACCAAGGCTCCAGGAACAGTGTCTGCGGGTGACACCACTGCTTCTTCCATTGTTGTGTGTGAAAGCCAATCCCCAGTCCATGGTGCATGCGAAGATGACTCGTGCCCTGCACCTGTCATTGCCAACAGTTAACTAGCACCATCATCAAGCACATCCACATCCTTGTCCCAGCATAGCCTTCAGTTGTCCATACCCCAGTCATTGGAACACAAGCAGAAATACGCAGGCAATGCCTCACAGGCCACAGTACTAAACTCACACATTTCTTGGCTGCTTGCGCTCGAAATGTTGCCTTTTAGGCTGGTGGAGACAGAAGCTTTCTGCGACCTGATGGTGGCAACCGTCCCAAAGTACTCGGTCCCCAGCCGCCACTATTTCTCCCGGTGTGCCTTGCCGGCATTGCACAAGCACGTGTCCCACAACATTACCTGTGCCCTCAACAATGCTGTTACTGGGAAAGTCTACCTAACCACGGACACGTGGACAAGTGCTTGTGGGCAGGGATGGTACAGCTCACTGACGGCACACTGGGTTAACATAGTGGAAGCTGGGACCCAGTCAGACTTTGGTACAGAACACGTCCTCCCGACTCTGAGGATTGTGGGCCCTACGTCAATCAGGGTTGGCCTCTCAGTCTACAGCTCCTGCACCTCCTCCCCTTCAGCTTCCATCTCTGAAATGAGCACATCAGTCACAAGCTGGAAGCACTGCAGCACTGCCTCAGCCAAGCGGCAACAAGCTGTGCTGAAGCTAATCTGCTTAGGTGACAATCCGCACAAGGCATAAGAGTTGTGGACAGCTCTGAAAGAGCAGTCAGATTTGTGGCTGACACCGCTGAACCTACAGCCAGGCATGGTCGTGTGTGACAATGGCCAGAACCTGGTGGCGGCACTGAGGTGAGGTGAGCTCACACACATACCATGCATGGCCCTGTGCTTAACCTCCTCATTCAACGGTTTCTCAAAAGCTACCCGGAGCTGCCGGATTTGCTTGTGAAAGTATGCCACCTGTGTGCCCATTTTAGAAAGTCAGCTACAGCTTCAGCCATCCTTGCGGTGCTTTAGCAGCATTTGCAGCTTCCGGCTCACCGACTGGTGTGTGATGTCCCCACGTGTTGCAACTCTACACTGCATATGTTGGAAAGAATTTGTGAGCAGAAGAGGGCAATTGTTGACTAACAGCATCAACAAGGCCGTCGTTATTCAGTTCAGACTCCACATATAAGACCTCAGGAGTGGACATGGATGTAAGACATATGTACAATCCTACAAAACTTTGAGGACTCCACCAAGATGGTGAGTGGCGATGATGCCATAAATAGCTCCCAGACCTCCTTCTCCTAGATTGGTGAGCATTTGGGTCCTTGATTGCTAAAAAAATACTTATCAGATGTTTGCTGCTCAAGTAAAGGTACCTTCACACGAAGCGACGCTGCAGCGATAGCGACAACGATGCCGATCGCTGCAGCGTCGCTGTTTGATCGCTGGAGAGCTGTCACACAGACCGCTCTCCAGCGACCAACGATGCCGAGGTCCCCGGGTAACCAGGGTGAACATCGGGTTGCTAAGCGCAGGGCCGCGCTTAGTAACCCGATGTTTACCCTGTTTACCAGTGTAAAAGTAAAAAAACAAACAGCACATACTCACCTGCGCGTCCCCCAGCGTCTGCTTCCTGACACTGACTGAGCTCCGGCCCTAACAGCACAGCGGTGACGTCACCGCTGTGCTTTCACTTTCACTTTAGGGCCGGCGCTCAGTAAGTGTCAGGAAGCGGATGGCAGAGGACGCGCAGGTGAGCATGTACTGTTTGGTTTTTTTACTTTTACGCTGGTAACCAGGGTAAACATCGGGTTACTAAGCGCGGCCCTGCGCTTGGTAACCCGATGTTTACCCTGGTTACCAGTGTAAAACATCGCTGGTATCGTTGCTTTTGCTTTCAAACACAACGATACACAGCGATCGGACGACCAAATAAAGTTCTGGACTTTATTCAGCGACCAGCGACATCACAGCAGGATCCTGATCGCTGCTGCGTGTCAAACGAAATGATATCGCTAGCCAGGACGCTGCAACGTCACGGATCGCTAGCGATGTCGTTTCGTGTGAAGGTACCTTAACAGTAGCACTCTGCTCTTACATGACAATGCACATCTTAGAACAGTGGATGAGGCTCATAGCCAATTGTTTATAAATAAGTTAATATGTAGTGTTCTGTATTGAATGGAGACATGATAAATGAGAAATAAATCTCATATGTGGTTTAGTGATGAAGGGAACATCTCCAGTAAGCAAACAGAAGCCTCTTGAAGGGAGAAAGAAGTGCTGTGGTGAAGAAATTAAAGTGAGTGATGGTCACGGGCGATTTCCTTCTCAGAGGAACAGAAGCTGCTATCTGCCAACCAGACATCACCTCACAAGAAGTGTGCTGTCTTCCAAGTTCCCAAATTAAAGATGTGTCTGATAGGGTATCAAAATTTTTTAGTGATACAGATGACTACCCAAGTACACTAATACACATAGGAACAAATGCAAAAAAGGACCTTAAAACTATGTGCAGAGACTTTGAAGACCTAGGCTGGAAAGTGAAGGAACTGGGAGATCAAGTCTTCTTTTCATCCATCCTTCCAGTAGATGGACATAGAACATGGAGCTTAAACAGGATTGTACAGGTGAACAACTGGCTACGTCAATGGTGCTGTCAGCAATATTTTAGGTTTCTTGACCATGGAGTGAATTACTTGTATGATGGCCTCTTTGCTAGAGATGGGTTGTATCTTGCAAAAGCAGGAAAACACATATTTGACCAAGTATGGGAATGACAAGGCAACAGTTAGGTGGATTCATAACTGGGTCAGTGATTGTACTCAAAGAGTGGTTTATAAATGGTGGCACATTCAATTGGAAAAGTGTTTCAAGTGGGCTACCACAAGGCTCTATTCTGGACAAAGTGTTGTTCAACAGTTTTATATATGATAAGGGAACTGAAGGTAAACTAACTAGATTTACACACTATGCAAAGCTAGGATTGGTAGCTAAAGGCTGAGTCACACATAACGATATCGTTAACAATATCATTGCAACGTCATGCTTTTGGTGACATAGCAACGATCCCGCTAACGATCTCGTTATGTGTGACAGCGACCAACGATCAGGCCCCTGCTGGGAGATCGTTGGTCGTTGGGGAATGATCAGGACCATTTTTTGGTCGCTGATCACCCGCTGTCATCGCTGGATCGGCGTGTGTGACGCCGATCCAGCGATGTGTTCACTTGTAACCAGGGTAAATATCGGGTTACTAAGTGCAGGGCCGTGCTTTGTAACCCGATATTTACCCTGGTTACCATTGTAGAAGTTAAAAAAAAACAGTACATACTCACATTCTGATGTCTGTCACGTCCCCCGGCGTCCACAGGGTTAAAACTGCTTTCGGCAGGAGCGCTGCTAATGCACGCGCTCTGGCCGAGAGCTTCCCTGCACTGACTGTGTCAGCGCCGGCGGTAAAGCAGAGCACAGTGGTGACGTCACCGCTGTTACTGCCGGCGCTGACACATTTTTTACTTTTACAATGGTAACCAGGGTAAATATCGGGTTACTAAGCGCGGCCCTGCACTTAGTAACCCGATGTTTACCCTGGTTACCCGGGTGCTGTAGGGGGACTTCGGCATCGTTGAAGACAGTTTCAACAATGCCGAAGTCGTTCCCCTGATCGTTGGTCGCTGGAGAGAGCTGTCTGTGTGACAGCTCCCCAGTGACCACACAACGACTTACCAATGATCATGGCCAGGTCGTATCGCTGGTCGTGATCGTTGGTAAGCAGGGCCGGCGTCAGCACCCGGAGTGCCGGGGCCCTGGCGAGACGGGGGGCCCACTCACACTGTCCGAGATCCATCTGGCCGTTCATTTTGTGTCCTGTTACAAGCATCTTCTCACTGTCAGTGCAGGGCCAGGCACATAGGGGTTAAGAAGGCAGCCAACGTGACATTGTTTGTGGGCGGAGAGAGCACGTTCTCCTGCTGTGCTCTCCCGCCCGCCCCTCGCTGGCTGCACTCACTGACTGACTGGTGACTGCTGAACTTATCAGATTCAGGCAGCCACAGATTCTGGAGGAGCTGCTACCCAGTACCCGCCCTGAGTGCGATCATGGGGATGGCGACGGCTATGTCAGCAAGTATGGGGGCGCAACTTTCTACCTTACTCCTGAATAGTTGGCTGCAGGTGGCACTTATTCCCCTGTGAGTGCAGGAGGCCAGCCTGAGAGCCCTTGTGCCCACTGCTGATGCCACCCTCCGGGCCCTGGGGGCACAGGGGCTCCACTCATTCTGCCCTGGTACAGCACATGTCCCTCCCTGCCCCTGTGCTGCCCACCTTTCCTGGGTACAGCAGGGGGAATCTGCTGGCAGGGTCAGTCCTCAGGGCGCTGCTCCCATTGCCCTGAGAAGGGGACTTATTTCTAGCAATTCCTGACTTTTGTACCCAGGTACTTAGAACAGTTTATGAAGGGCAGCACTGGCACATGAGACATTCCGTTATCATGTATCGCTGTATTCTGACAGTCTGGGTGACCTGGGGCGGCCACAGCTGATATACTGTATATTATATACTTCAGCAGCCTCCCAGGCCCCCAGCACCTGCCCTGTATATGTATATACTGTATCTATACAGCCTGTATGACAGTATATATAATATATATATACAGGACAGGTGCTGGTGGCCTGGGCTGCGCGGCTGTTGAAATATATATACACTGCACAGTAACATCACTGCCCTGTATATATACACTGCACAGTACCATCACTGCCCTGTATATATACACTGCACAGTACCATCACTGCCCTGTATATATACACTGCACAGTACCATCACTCCCCTGTATATATACACTGCACAGTACCATCACTGCCCTGTATATATACACTGCACAGTACCATCACTGCCCTGTATATATACACTGCACAGTACCATCATTGCCCTGTATATATACACTGCACAGTACCGCTCCTCGTGTCCTGTATATATACACTGCACACTACCGCTCCTCCTGTATATATACACTGCACAGTACCACTGCCCTGTATATATACACAGCACAGTACCACTCCTCCTGTCCTGTATATATACACTGCACAGTACCACTCCTCCTGTCCTGTATATATACACTGCACAGCACCGCTCCTCCTGTCCTGTATATATACACTGCACAATATCACTCCTCCTGTCCTGTATATATACACTGCACAGTACCACTCCTCCTGTCCTGTATATATACACTGCACAGCACCGCTCCTTCTGTCCTGTATATATACACTGCACAGTACCACTCCTCCTGTCCTGTATATATACACTGCACAATATCACTCCTCCTGTCCTGTATATATACACCGCACAGTACCACTCCTCCTGTCCTGTATATATACACTGCACAGTACCACTCCTCCTGTCCTGTATATATACACCGCACAGTACCACTCCTCCTGTCCTGTATATATAGACTGCACAGTACCACTCCTCCTGTCCTGTATATATACACTGCACAGTACCACTCCTCCTGTATATATATACACTGCACAGTACCACTCCTCCTGTCCTGTATATATACACTGCACAGTACCACTCCTCCTGTCCTGTATATATACACTGCACAGCACCGCTCCTTCTGTCCTGTATATATACACTGCACAGTACCACTCCTCCTGTCCTGTATATATACACTGCACAATATCACTCCTCCTGTCCTGTATATATACACCGCACAGTACCACTCCTCCTGTCCTGTATATATACACTGCACAGTACCACTCCTCCTGTCCTGTATATATACACCGCACAGTACCACTCCTCCTGTCCTGTATATATAGACTGCACAGTACCACTCCTCCTGTCCTGTATATATACACTGCACAGTACCACTCCTCCTGTATATATATACACTGCACAGTACCACTCCTCCTGTCCTGTATATATACACTGCACAGTACCACTCCTCCTGTCCTGTATATATACACTGCACAGCACCGCTCCTCCTGTCCTGTAGATATACACTGCACAGTACCACTCCTCCTGTATATATACACTGCACAGCACCGCTCCTCCTGTCCTGTATATATACACTGCACAGTACCACTCCTCCTATCCTGTATATATACACCGCACAGTACCACTCCTCCTGTCCTGTATATATACACTGCACAGTACCACTCCTCCTGTCCTGTATATATACACCGCACAGTACCACTCCTCCTGTCCTGTATATATACACTGCACAGTACCACTCCTTGTGTCCTGTATATATACACCGCACAGTACCACTCCTCCTGTATATATACACGGTGTACTCCTGTATATATACACCACACAGTACCTCTCCTCCTGTATATATACACTGCACAGTACCACTTCTCCTGTCCTGTATATATACACTGCAGAATTTTCAATAGCTATCACTCATGTAAGAAGTGAAATCTGGCATTGTACTATACCTATATTTCTCTGCCGTATCTGGGCATCATGAATCGGGGTATGTGTTAAAGGGGGGGCCCACTGAGACTCTTTCGCCCGGGGCCCTCAAAAACCTGGAGCCGGCCCTGTTGGTAAGTCGTTTAGTGTAACGGTACCTTAACACTAGAGAAGACAGAGAAAGGATCCAGAAGGATCTAGATAAGCTTGAACAATGAGCAGCGACTAAGAGAATGATATTAAACAGGGAGAAATGCAAGATTCTACATCTGGGCAAGAAAAATGAAAATTACATCTGCAGAGTGGGAAGAATGGTACTAAGCAATCGAGATGACCGAGGAATAAAATGCTTGGTTGTTCGTTACGTGAACCAAGTAATTCCTAATGCTCGGATGCTCGTTTCAAATAATGATTATAATGGGAGTCAATGGAAAATCAGAGCATTTTTTTGGCCGACCCTACAAGGGTTTTTCGGGGGGCAGTAAAAATGTTGAAATGGATAGAAAAAGGGCTGAATGGAAGGAGTAAAGCATAGGGAAGACCTGCGGAAGCATCTCAGACTCCCAGATTGCTGCTGAGAGCAATGATGTCACACTTATGCTCCAATTTAAGGAATGACAATAAAACATTAAAAATTGACAAGAAATTGGAGTTTGCAGGAAAAAATTGTTAAGAAACATTCTTTCCTGTATAATGCCTTGTATAAAAGGCAAAATGTAAAAGTATTTTAAAAAATAATAATTTAAGTAAACCAAAATTTAAATTTTTATTATAACATACTGCATATCCAAGAAGTATTGTTTCTCCTTGTGGAGATTGACATGCTAAGCATGACGAGATGAGGAAACTTAAAGCCGCAATACTCCTCTGGGAAATATGCTAATTTTCTCTTCAGAGAGGAAGAGAACTAGAACTCTAGTGCCACCTATTGGAAGGAGCAGGGCAGCGTTACATAAAGTTAGCCATATGTGCCTAGGTTCCTAACACTTTTCTGTCTCCAACATGATTACTACTGTCCATCTCCTCCTCCTCGTTATTCTCCTCCTCAGCCCATCCACATTGGAGAGAAGGGACGAAGCTTGAGTGGTTACTAGCTTCAGTCAGCTCCTGTTCCTCCTCCTCAGCCTTCACCTCCTCATTGTTACCCAATCCATGCTGAGCAGATGAGATGAGGCTGGGCTGAGTAGTATCTCCCTGTCTCATATCTTCCTCCACCTCCACTTAGTCTGCATGTAAAGCTTCATGTTTACCTGTAATTGTCAACAGTAGACATTGAAGCGGGATTGTTGTGCTGATTATGGTGTCATCACCACTCACCATCTTTATGGGGTCCTCAAAGTCTTGGAGAATTCTTCAAATTTCAGACATCCATGCCCACTCTTCAGTTGTTATGTGCAGAGTCTGACCACAATACCTATGGGTGTGTTGGAGCTGGCATTCCACAAATTGCCTCTGCTGTTCACAAAGCCTTACCAGCATGTGCAGTGTGGTGTTCCAGTGCGTGGTGAGGTCTCACACCAGTTGGTGAGCTGGCACTTGCTTACACTTCTGCAGCACTGCCAGAGAGGTGGCAGCTGAAGCCAATTTTTGGAAATGGGTGCTGATGTGGCTTACCTTGACCTGAAGCTCTGACAAATCTGGGTAAGTTTTCTGAAACAGCAGAACTACCAAGTTGAGCTCATGAGCCAAGCATGGCACATGTGTGAGCTTTCCAAGCTTCACTGCCGCCACAAGGTTATGGCCATTATCACACATGACCATGCCTGGTCAGAGGTTCAGTGACAGGTGCCACAGATCTCCAAAGTAAAATGAGGAACAGCATCCAGTCCAGGTGAAAAGATAGAAAAAACTTTATTCCACCATCATACGTTTCGACCAATAATGGTCTTTATCAAATATGCATCATAGAACAAATGGCAGCCTTATATTGTGTGGATACAAACATGCACCAATCACCTACAAGGTACTGCTCACCAACATATCATACAAAAAAAACATAATATTCTGAAAAATTCACATAGTAAATACATCAGCATCATAACGATTTACAACACATACGGCAAAATGAGAAAACACATAAAGAATCATAAATAAAAAATAACGCTATTATCCCAGAGATCAGCCCCTTATACAGTATGTACCAGCCAATCAGTTTTGTGCATATTGGTAATCATAGTGACCACCCACCAATCTTCCTATGTGACTCAAATCGCATGCATATACAACCTTGTCCACTAGGGTTGAGTGAAATGGATCGGTCATTTTCATAAGTCGCCGACTTTTGGCAAAGTCGGGTTTCATGAAACCCGACCCGATCCCAGCGTGGGATCGGCCATGCGGTACACGATCTTCGCGCCAAAGTCGCGTTTCCTATTACGCTTAAAGCGCCATTTCTCAGCCAATGAAGGTGCACGCAGAGTGTGGGCAGCGTGATGACATAGATCCTGGTCCCCACCATCTTAGAGAAGGGCATGGCAGTGATTGGCTTGCTTTCTGCGGTGTCACAGGGGCTATAAAGGGGCGTTCCCGCCGACCGACATGTTACTGCTGCTGATCTGAGCATAGGGAGAGGTTGCTGCCGCTTCGTCAGAAGCAGGGATAGCGTTAGGCAGGGTACATAAAGCCCCAAACCGCTTGTGCTGTAGCGATTTCCACTGTCCAACACCACCTTTTCTTTTTGGGACAGTGGAGGCTCGATTTCTGTGCAACAGCGCTGTAGGTTATAAGGCTCCCTGATAGCTTAGTTGCTGTGTGTACGCCTCTGTGCAAACCAGATGCTTTTTTCAGAGCACAAATCCTGTTGCTCCTTCCTTTCTGCACAGCTATCTTGTTTGTTTGTCCACCCTTTTGACTTTTGTGTGCAGCAGTCCTTTTTATTGCTGCCTGACATACTTTTCTGATATAACTGTAGGGAGATAGTAATTGTAGTACAGTCCCTTTTTTTTTTTTTTTTTTATATCTCTTCAAGCCACTTTTTGCCACAGAAAATATACTCTAATACAGTGGCCCAGATTTATTCACAATTCTCCCAGAAAAAAAAATAAAAGTGGGAAAGTGGGAGATTAAGATTGGCAAATCTGCATTAGTGCCAGTCCTGTGTGTGGCATCTGTCTTTGTTTTTTCTGCCACAGAAAACCTACTGTATAACAGTGGGCCTGATTTCCTCACAATTCTCCCAGAAAAAAAAATAAAAGTGGGAGATTAAGATTGGCAAATCTGCATTAGTGCCAGTCCTGTGTCTGGCATCTGTCTTTGTTTTTCTGCCACAGAAAACCTACTGTGTAACAGTGGGCCTGATTTCTTCACAATTCTCCCAGAAAAAAAAATAAAAGTGGGAGATTAAGATTGGCAAATCTGCATTAGTGCCAGTCCTGTGTGTGGCATCTTTTTTTTCTGCCACAGAAAACCTACTGTGTAGCAGTGGGCCTGATTTCTTCACAATTCTCAAAGAAAAAAAAATAAAAGTGGGAGATTAAGATTGGCAAATCTGCATTAGTGCTAGTCCTGTGTGTGGCATCTTTTTTTTTCTGCCACAGAAAACCTACTGTGTAGCAGTGGGCCGGATTTCTTCACAATTCTCCCAGAAAAAAAAATAAAAGTGGGAGATTAAGATTGGCAAATCTGCATTAGTACCGGTCCTGTGTGTGGCATCTGTCTTTGTTTTTCTGCCACAGAAAACTTACTGTGTAACAGTGGGCCTGATTTCTTCATAATTCTCCCATAAAAAAAATAAAAGTGGGAGATTAAGATTGGCAAATCTGCATTAGTGCCAGTCCTGTGTGTGGCATCTGTCTTTGTTTTTCTACCACAGAAAACCTACTGTATAACAGTGGGCCAGATTAAGTCACTTGTCTCACATATCCCCCCAAAAAATTAAAATAAAGGGAGAATAATCTTGCCAAACCTGTGCATCTGTGCGAGTGCTGTCTGTGGTATCTGTCAGTCATTTTGTGCCACAGGATTTATACCGTGATATAGTGGGCCTGATTCAATCCCTTGTCTCCCATATCAAAAAAAAGAGGGACATTTCTATTGCCAGTGTGTGCATCTGCGTCAGTCCAGCTAGTGCCATATCTGCCAGCCTCTTTCTGCCAATCAAACTGTGTTGTTGTGTAATACAGTGGGCCTGATTTTTCACTGAATTCTCCCACACATAAAGAGGGACATTTCTATTGCCAATGTTTTTAGCGGCGTCACTCCTGTTAGTGCCATATCTGCCAGCCTCTTTCTGCTAATCAAACTGTGTTGTTGTGTAATACAGTGGGCCTGATTTTTCCCTGGATTCTCCCACACATAAAGAGGGACATTTCTATTGCCAGTGTTTTTATCTGCGTCACTCCTGTTAGTGCCATATATGCCAGCCTCTTTCTGCTAATCAAACTGTGTTGTTGTGTAATACAGTGGGCCTGATTTTTCCCTGCATTCTCCCACACATAAAGAGGGACATTTCTATTGCCAGTGTGTGCATCTGTGTCACTCCTGTTAGTGCCATATCTGCCAGCCTCTTTCTGCCAATCAAACTGTGTTGTTGTGTAATACAGTGGCCCTGATTTTTCACTGCATTCTCCCACACACAAAGAGGGACATTTCTATTGCCAGTGTTTTTATCTGCGTCACTCCTGTTAGTGCCATATCTGCCATCCTCTTTCTGCTAATCAAACTGTGTTGTTGTGTGATACAGTGGGCCTGATTTTTCCCTGGATTCTCCCACACATAACGAGGGACATTTCTATTGCCAGTGTGTGCATCTGCGTCACTCCTGTTAGTGCCATATCTGCCAGCCTCTTTCTGCCAATCAAACTGTGTTGTTGTGTAATACAGTGGGCCTGATTTTTCACTGCATTCTCCCACACATAAAGAGGGACATTTCTATTGCCAGTGTTTTTATCTGCGTCACTCCTGTTAGTGCCATATCTGCCAGCCTCTTTCTGCCAATCAAACTGTGTTGTTGTGTAATACAGTGGCCCTGATTTTTCACTGCATTCGCCCACACACAAAGAGGGACATTTCTATTGCCAGTGTTTTTATCTGCGTCACTCCTGTTAGTGCCATATCTGCCAGCCTCTTTCTGCCAATCAAACTGTGTTGTTGTGTAATACAGTGGGCCTGATTTTTCACTGCATTCTCCCACACATAAAGAGGGACATTTTTGTTGCCAGTGTTTTTATCTGCGTCACTCCTGTTAGTGCCATATCTGCCAGCCTCTTTCTGCTAATCAAACTGTGTTGTTGTGTAATACAGTGGGCCTGATTTTTCCCTGGATTCTCCCACACATAAAGAGGGACATTTCTATTGCCAGTGTGTGCATCTGCGTCACTCCTGTTAGTGCCATATCTGCCAGCCTCTTTCTGCTAATCAAACTGTGTTGTTGTGTAATACAGTGGGCCTGATTTTTCCCTGGATTCTCCCACACATAAAGAGGGACATTTCTATTGCCAGTGTGTGCATCTGCGTCACTCCTGTTAGTGCCATATCTGCCAGCCTCTTTCTGCTAATCAAACTGTGTTGTTGTGTAATACAGTGGGCCTGATTTTTCACTGAATTCTCCCACACATAAAGAGGGACATTTCTATTGCCAATGTTTTTAGCGGCGTCACTCCTGTTAGTGCCATATCTGCCAGCCTCTTTCTGCTAATCAAACTGTGTTGTTGTGTAATACAGTGGGCCTGATTTTTCCCTGGATTCTCCCACACATAAAGAGGGACATTTCTATTGCCAGTGTTTTTATCTGCGTCACTCCTGTTAGTGCCATATATGCCAGCCTCTTTCTGCTAATCAAACTGTGTTGTTGTGTAATACAGTGGGCCTGATTTTTCCCTGCATTCTCCCACACATAAAGAGGGACATTTCTATTGCCAGTGTGTGCATCTGTGTCACTCCTGTTAGTGCCATATCTGCCAGCCTCTTTCTGCCAATCAAACTGTGTTGTTGTGTAATACAGTGGCCCTGATTTTTCACTGCATTCTCCCACACACAAAGAGGGACATTTCTATTGCCAGTGTTTTTATCTGCGTCACTCCTGTTAGTGCCATATCTGCCATCCTCTTTCTGCTAATCAAACTGTGTTGTTGTGTGATACAGTGGGCCTGATTTTTCCCTGGATTCTCCCACACATAGCGAGGGACATTTCTATTGCCAGTGTGTGCATCTGCGTCACTCCTGTTAGTGCCATATCTGCCAGCCTCTTTCTGCCAATCAAACTGTGTTGTTGTGTAATACAGTGGGCCTGATTTTTCACTGCATTCTCCCACACATAAAGAGGGACATTTCTATTGCCAGTGTTTTTATCTGCGTCACTCCTGTTAGTGCCATATCTGCCAGCCTCTTTCTGCCAATCAAACTGTGTTGTTGTGTAATACAGTGGCCCTGATTTTTCACTGCATTCGCCCACACACAAAGAGGGACATTTCTATTGCCAGTGTTTTTATCTGCGTCACTCCTGTTAGTGCCATATCTGCCAGCCTCTTTCTGCCAATCAAACTGTGTTGTTGTGTAATACAGTGGGCCTGATTTTTCACTGCATTCTCCCACACATAAAGAGGGACATTTTTATTGCCAGTGTTTTTATCTGCGTCACTCCTGTTAGTGCCATATCTGCCAGCCTCTTTCTGCTAATCAAACTGTGTTGTTGTGTAATACAGTGGGCCTGATTTTTCCCTGGATTCTCCCACACATAAAGAGGGACATTTCTATTGCCAGTGTGTGCATCTGCGTCACTCCTGTTAGTGCCATATCTGCCAGCCTCTTTCTGCTAATCAAACTGTGTTGTTGTGTAATACAGTGGGCCTGATTTTTCCCTGGATTCTCCCACACATAAAGAGGGACATTTCTATTGCCAGTGTGTGCATCTGCGTCACTCCTGTTAGTGCCATATCTGCCAGCCTCTTTCTGCCAAATAAAACTGTGTTGTTGTGTAATACAGTGGGCCTGATTTTTCACTGCATTCTCCCACACATAAAGAGGGACATTTCTATTGCCAGTGTTGTTATCTGCGTCACTCCTGTTAGTGCCATATCTGCCAGCCTCTTTCTGCTAATCAAACTGTGTTGTTGTGTAATACAGTGGGCCTGATTTTTCCCTGGATTCTCCCACACATAAAGAGGGACATTTCTATTGCCAGTGTGTGCATCTGCGTCACTCCTGTTAGTGCCATATCTGCCAGCCTCTTTCTGCCAATCAAACTGTGTTGTTGTGTAATACAGTGGGCCTGATTTTTCACTGCATTCTCCCACACATAAAGAGGGACATTTCTATTGCCAGTGTTGTTATCTGCGTCACTCCTGTTAGTGCCATATCTGCCAGCCTCTTTCTGCTAATCAAACTGTGTTGTTGTGTAATACAGTGGGCCTGATTTTTCCCTGGATTCTCCCACACATAAAGAGGGACATTTCTATTGCCAGTGTGTGCATCTGTGTCACTCCTGTTAGTGCCATATCTGCCTGCCTCTTTCTGCGAATCAAACTGTGTTGTTGTGTAATACAGTGGGCCTGATTTTTCCCTGGATTCTCCCACACATAAAGAGGGACATTTCTATTGCCAGTGTGTGCATCTGCGTCACTCCTGTTAGTGCCATATCTGCCAGCCTCTTTCTGCCAATCAAACTGTGTTGTTGTGTAATACAGTGGGCCTGATTTTTCACTGCATTCTCCCACACATAAAGAGGGACATTTCTATTGCCAGTGTTGTTATCTGCGTCACTCCTGTTAGTGCCATATCTGCCAGCCTCTTTCTGCTAATCAAATTGTGTTGTTGTGTAATCCAGTGGGCCTGATTTTTCCCTGGATTCTCCCACACATAAAGAGGGACATTTCTATTGCCAGTGTTTTTATCTGCGTCACTCCTGTTAGTGCCATATATGCCAGCCTCTTTCTGCTAATCAAACTGTGTTGTTGTGTAATACAGTGGGCCTCATTTTTCTCTGCATTCTCCCACACATAAAGAGGGACATTTCTATTGCCAGTGTGTGCATCTGTGTCACTCCTGTTAGTGCCATATCTGCCAGCCTCTTTCTGCCAATCAAACTGTTGTTGTGTAATACAGTGGCCCTGATTTTTCACTGCATTCTCCCACACACAAAGAGGGACATTTCTATTGCCAGTGTTTTTATCTGCGTCACTCCTGTTAGTGCTATATCTGCCATCCTCTTTCTGCTAATCAAACTGTGTTGTTGTGTGATACAGTGGGCCTGATTTTTCCCTGGATTCTCCCACACATAACGAGGGACATTTCTATTGCCAGTGTGTGCATCTGCGTCACTCCTGTTAGTGCCATATCTGCCAGCCTCTTTCTGCCAATCAAACTGTGTTGTTGTGTAATACAGTGGGCCTGATTTTTCACTGCATTCTCCCACACATAAAGAGGGACATTTCTATTGCCAGTGTTTTTATCTGCGTCACTCCTGTTAGTGCCATATCTGCCAGCCTCTTTCTGCCAATCAAACTGTGTTGTTGTGTAATACAGTGGCCCTGATTTTTCACTGCATTCTCCCACACACAAAGAGGGACATTTCTATTGCCAGTGTTTTTATCTGCGTCACTCCTGTTAGTGCCATATATGCCAGCCTCTTTCTGCCAATCAAACTGTGTTGTTGTGTAATACAGTGGGCCTGATTTTTCACTGCATTCTCCCACACATAAAGAGGGACATTTTTATTGCCAGTGTTTTTATCTGCGTCACTCCTGTTAGTGCCATATCTGCCAGCCTCTTTCTGCTAATCAAACTGTGTTGTTGTGTAATACAGTGGGCCTGATTTTTCCCTGGATTCTCCCACACATAAAGAGGGACATTTCTATTGCCAGTGTGTGCATCTGCGTCACTCCTGTTAGTGCCATATCTGCCAGCTTCTTTCTGCTAATCAAACTGTGTTGTTGTGTAATACAGTGGGCCTGATTTTTCCCTGGATTCTCCCACACATAAAGAGGGACATTTCTATTGCCAGTGTTTTTATCTGCGTCACTCCTGTTAGTGCCATATCTGCCAGCCTCTTTCTGCTAATCAAACTGTGTTGTTGTGTAATACAGTGGGCCTGATTTTTCCCTGGATTCTCCCACACATAAAGAGGGACATTTGTATTGCCAGTGTGTGCATCTGCGTCACTCCTGTTAGTGCCATATCTGCCAGCCTCTTTCTGCCAATCAAACTGTCTACTGTAATATAGTGGGCCTGATTTTTCACTGCATTCTCCCACACATAAAAAAGGGAGATTTACATTCCCAACAAGTTCACGCACACCTTGTACCTGGTTTTACAGGACCACATAACGGTTGTTAGTTTGGTAACATTTTTCCAAGAATGAGGAAGTCTGGTTTAAGAGGTCGTGGCCGTGGGCGGTCATTGGCAGCTGGTAATGATGGTAGTGGTGGTGGTCGTGGAGCATCAGGTGGTCATGGGAAAAGCAGTATAGCCCATAAGTCTCGAGTTGTTGAGCCAGCGTCCTCGTCTGGCTACACAAGGCCTCGAAGGCTCCCTTTTCTGGGAGTAGGAAAACCGCTTTTGAAGCCGGAGCAGCAGGAACAAGTATTGGCTTTCATTGCTGACTCTGCCTCTAGCTCTTTTGCCTCCTCCTCAGAAAGTGGCAAATGTCAGAGCAGTGCGTCATCAGTGGATGCTCCCGGTCAGGAACAAGTCGCTTCCTTGTGTCCTTCACCCAGAACAACAGTGAATGATGCGTCAGGCGACACAACTGGTTACTCCATGGAGCTCTTTACACATACCGTGCCTGGGTTAGAAATGGCAATTGTTAACAGGCCATGCCCATTACAAGATGAATCGGACGTGGAGTGCACAGATGCACAGCCACAGCCAGATTATTATGCTGTTCCTTTGACTCAGATCAGAACATTGCCCTCGCAGTGTACTGATCCAGAATCTGACCCCGATGAGACTATGGAGCCCCTTCACGAACGCTATAGCACCGACTTACACGGTGACCCAGAGGAAGGTGCACAGAATATAGAAGAGGAGGTCATAGATGACCCAGTTGTTGACCCCAATTGGCAGCCATTGGGGGAACAGGGTGCAGGCGGCAGTAGCTCTGAAGCGGAGGAGGAGGAGCCGCAGCAGGCATCAACATCGCAACAGGATCCATCTGGCAGGCCTGTATCTGGCCAAAAACGTCTGGCAAAACCAAAACCAGTTGTAGGACAGCGTGGCCATCAGGTTAAAGTAGCTCAGTGTGCAATGCCTGAAAAGGTATCCGATAGGAAGAGTGCAGTCTGGAATTTTTTTAACCAAGATCCCAATGATCAGCGCAAAGTCATCTGTAAGAAATGCTCAAGGACCTTCAGCAGAGGTCAGAATGTTAAAAATTTAAATACAAGTTGCATGCATAGACATTTAACCATCATGCACTTGCAAGCCTGGACAAACTACCAAACGTCCCTTAACGTTGTAGCACCCTCTCACAATGAAGCTAGTCAGCAACGCGACATCCCTTCCCTCACTGTAAGCCCACCGTTTACCACACCACCTGCAGGTAATGTTGCGGTTTCGTCGCAAGGCCAAAGCAGTCAGGGAATCACCAGGTTCGTGGTCAGAAAAACTGTATGTAGGGCACCATCAAGAATACCATCACCAACCCTCTCTCAGTCACCCATGTCCTCCGGCACCCCCGCTAGTTCCACCGTATGCAACTCTCCAGTCCAGCTCACCCTACATGAGACTCTCGTTAGGAAAAGGAAGTACTCATCCTCGCATCCGCGTACACAGGGTTTGAACGCCCACATTGCTAGACTAATCTCGTTAGAGATGATGCCCTACCGGTTAGTTGAAACTGAAGCTTTCAAAGCCCTGATGGACTACGCTGTACCACGCTACGAGCTACCCAGTCGACACTTCTTTTCGAGAAAAGCCATCCCAGCCCTCCACCAGCATGTAAAAGACCGCATTGTCCATGCGCTCAGGCAATCTGTGAGTAGAAAGGTGCACCTGACAACAGATGCATGGACCAGTAGGCATGGCCAGGGGCGTTACGTCTCCATCACGGCACACTGGGTTAATGTGGTGGATGCAGGGTCCACAGGGGACAGTAATATTGGGACAGTTTTGCCTAGCCCACGGTCTAGGAAACAGTTGGCTGTAGGCGTTCGTCCCCCCTCCTCCTCCTCATCCTCCAGCAGAAGCAAGAGCTCGTCCACAGACTGCAGTCGCACGACCACTCCATCCGCAGCTGCCACTGTTGCACACGAGGTGTCCAATTATGGAACAGCTAGTGGCAAGCATCAGCAGGCTGTATTGGCAATGAAGTGTTTGGGCGACAACAGACACACCGCGGAAGTTCTGTCTGAGTTCTTGCAGCAAGAAACTCGGTCATGGCTGGGCACTGTACATCTTGAGGCAGGCAAGGTAGTGAGTGATAACGGAAGGAATTTTATGGCTGCCATAGCCCTTTCACAACTGAAACACATTCCTTGCCTGGCTCACACCTTAAACCTGGTGGTGCAGTGCTTCCTGAAAAGTTATCCGGGGTTACCCGACCTGTGCGCAGACTTTGCTCTCACATCCGCCTTTTGCCCGTACACTCCAGCCTTATGCAGAACCATCAGCGGTCTTTGAACCTTCCCCAGCATCGCCTAATCATCGACGTTGCAACAAGGTGGAACTCCACACTGCACATGCTTCATAGACTGTGCGAACAGAGGCGTGCTGTTGTGTATTTGTGGGAGGATACACATACACGGGCAGGCAGTTGGATGGCAGACATGGAGTTGTCAGCTGTACAGTGGTCGAAGCTCCAAGACCTGTGTCAAGTCCTTCAGTGTTTTGAGGAATGCACACGGCTGGTTAGTGCAGACAATGCCGTAATAAGCATGAGCATCCACCTAATGCGTCTGCTGATGAAAAGTTTGACGCACATAAAGGAACAGGCGTCTGCAGCCGAGGACGAGGGAAGCCTTGATGACAGTCAGCTCAGGGAAGTCTACAGGACGAGGTGGCGGGCGAAGAGGAGGAGGACGAGGAGGATGATGGGGATGACTATTTTTTGGATGAGGAAGCTTCTCAGGGGGCAATAGAAACTGCTGGCGGTGCAAGGCCGGGTTCAGGGTTTTTGAGGGAGACAAGTGACGTTGATTTGCCAGAAAGTGCTCCTCAACCCAGCATATGCACTGACTTGACAACTGGAACATTGGCCCACATGGCGGATTATGCTTTGCGTATCCTCAAAAGGGACCCACACATTATAAAAATGATGACAGATGATGATTACTGGTTGGCCTGCCTCCTTGATCTTCGCTATAAAGGCAAATTGCAAAATATCATGCCACATGAGAACCTCGAACAGATATTTGCAACCAAACAAGCTCTTGTAGACCGTTTGATTCAGGCATTCCCAGCACACAGCGCCGGTGATGGTTCTCACACGAGCTGCAGGGGGCAACAGGGCAGAGGTGTTAGAGGTGCACAGATCAGAAGTGGCGTAGGACAGAGGGGTTTTCTGACCCGGTTGTGGAGTGATTTCGCAATGACCGCAGACACGACAGGTACAGCAGCATCCATTCAAAGTGACAGGAGACAACATTTGTCCAGTATGGTTACTAACTATTTTTCCTCCATTACCGATGTTCTCCCTCAACCATCATTCCCCTTTGATTACTGGGCATCCAAAATAGACACCTGGCCTGAATTGCACTGAATTGCACTGAACACCAATGCAATGAATATGCATTGCAGGAGCTTGCTTGCCCAGGAGCTAGTGTGCTATCAGAAAGAGTATTCAGTGCTGCTGGTTCAATACTGACCAAAAAAAGGACTCGTCTGGCTACCCAAAATGTTGATGATCTAACCTTCATTAAAATGAACCACTCATGGATTTCAAATTATTTTGCCCCACCTTTCCCGGCTGACACCTAGCATTCCTGTAAAAAGGTCTTGCTTTGGGACTGGTGTTACTGACTGTTCCAATCTCTTAATTTGCAGCTGCTGTTTGTCCAGCATACGACATGTTTACACCTCTGTAAATGGCCTAACTCCCCCCACGGGGCCGTGGTCTCGCCACTTGTCGCAAGCACCCGTCAGAGTGCCGTTTGTCTGAAGAGGTGGGTGTGCCCACTTTTGGTCGACGGCACTGGCACTGGGTCCCTCATAGTACAATGAAGTGTCTCTGGCGGTGGTGGCGCGCACCCAACGTCAGACACACCGTTGTAACATGAGGAGCCCTGGGCTTGTACCGCCGGCCAGGAGAGAGTGTCCCCCCCCCCAAGGTCAAACAGTGCTGTTTAGTCTATGCGCTGAAATCCTTCCATGCCTGGAACAGACAATAATAATTTGTTGACATGTATGATGCTAGTTAAAACAGTCAGGGGCCCTGTCCTACATTTACACCAGTAAATACTTTGCGCCAAATTACAATGTCTGAAAGTCAGCATAGGAGCACACCCCTGTACCTAAGTATGCCACCCTTTGTTTTTTTTTGGTTTTGTTTTTGTTTGGGATACATTAACATCAATTTAGGTTTTGGGACTCGGAGTACTTACTGTGTCAGACACTCCTTCCAATTGTCCTCCGCTGACCACACCAATGCTGCCTGTGTACCCCTGTCACCTAATGGAAGCTGCATAGAGCCTATTTTATTATTTTAGGCCTAGGAATTCTGTCTGCGGTCCCTCCTTCCAATTGTCCTACGTTGACCACACCAATGCTGCCTGTGTACCCCTGCCACCTAATGGAAGCTGCATAGAGCCTATTTTATTATTTTAGGCCTAGGAAGTCTGTTTGCGGTCCCTCCTTCCAATTGTCCTCCACTGACCACACCAATGCTGCCTGTGTACCCCTGCCACCTAATGGAAGCTGCATAGAGCCTATTTTATTATTTTAGGCCTAGGAAGTCTGTCTGCGGTCCCTCCTTCCAATTGTCCTGCGTTGACCACACCAATGCTGCCTGTGTACCCCTGCCACCTAATGGAAGCTGCATAGAGCCTATTTTACCATTTTGGGCCTAGGAATTCTGTCTGCGGTCCCTCCTTCCAATTGTCCTCCACTGACCACACCAATGCTGCCTGTGTACCCCTGCCACCTAATGGAAGCTGCATAGAGCCTATTTTATTATTTTAGGCCTAGGAAGTCTGTCTGCGGTCCCTCCTTCCAATTGTCCTCCGCTGACCACACCAATGCTGCCTGTGTACCCCTGAAACTAATTTAAAAATGCATAGAGCCAACTTTTTAAGTTAACACATACTACCTTTGTCTGTCTGCGGCGCCACTCAATCACGCTGTCCTCCACTGAAAAAGCTGAACTTCAACCTTCAGGCTCTCATTAAGTAGTTGTTTATATAAGACAGCAGTTGCCCTACTACTTTGGTTGGGTCTTAGTAACGGTGTCTGCCGCTCCTTGGTGTTCTCCTCCTCCTTGGTGTTCTCCTCCAGGTTTCCTTGTCTGAGCTTCAACCTTCAGGCTCTCATTAAGTATTTTTTAATGTCACACTGCAGTTGGCCAACTACTTTGGTTGGGTCCTAGTAACGGTGTCTGCCGCTCCTTGGTGTTTTCCTCCTCCCTGGTGTTCTCCTCCAGGTTTCCTTGTCTGAGCTTCAACCTTCAGGCTCTCATTAAGTATTTTTTAATGTCACACTGCAGTTGGCTTACTACTTTGGTTGGGGCCTAGTAACGGTGTCTAAGGCTCCTTGGTGTTCTCCTCCTCCTTGGTGTTCTCCTCCAGGTTTCCTTGTCTGAGCTTCAACCTTCAGGCTCTCATTAAGTATTTTTTAATGTCACACAGCAGTTGGCCTACTACTTTGGTTGGGTCCTAGTAACAGTGTCTGCCGCTCCTTGGTGTTCTCCTCCTCCTTGGTGTTCTCCTCCAGGTTTCCTTGTCTGAGCTTCAACCTTCAGGCTCTCATTAAGTATTTTTTAATGTCACACTGCAGTTGGCCTACTACATTGGTTGGGTCCTAGTAACGGTGTCTGCCGCTCCTTGGTGTTCTCCTCCTCCTTGGTGTTCTCCTCCAGGTTTCCTTGTCTGAGCTTCAACCTTCAGGCTCTCATTAAGTATTTTTTAATGTCACACTGCAGTTGGCCTACTACTTTGGTTGGGCCCTACTAATGGTGTGTGCCACTCCCTGGTGTTGTCCTCCACTGTATAAAGCTGAGCTTCAGTCTTTAGGCTTTCGGCCTATAGTAGCAGATATTAAACTGCATTTGGCCTTTAACTTTGGTTGGGGCCTACTAACGGTGTGTTCCGCTCTCTGGTGTTGTCCTCCACTGTATAAAGCTGAGCTTCAGTCTTTAGGTTTTCGGCCTATAGTATCAGATATTAAACTGCATTTGGCCTTCAACTTTGGTTGGGCCCTACTAATGGTGTGTGCTGCTCCCTGGTGTTGTCCTCCACTGTATAAAGCTGAGCTTCACTCTTTAGGCTTTCGGCCTATAGTACCAGATATTAAACTGCATTTGGCCTTCAACTTTGGTTGGGCCCTACTAACGGTGTGTGCCGCTCCCTGGTGTTGTCCTCTACTGTAAAAAGCTGAGCTTAAGTCTTTAGGCTTTCGGCCTATAGTATCAGATATTAAACTGCATTTGGCCTTCAACTTTGGTTGGGCCCTACTAACGGTGTGTGCCGCTCCCTGGTGTTGTCCTCCACTGTATAAAGCTGAGCTTCAGTCTTTAGGCTTTCGGCCTATAGTACCAGATATTAAACTGCATTTGACCTTCAACTTTGGTTGGGCCCTACTAACGGTGTGTGCCGCTCCCTGGTGTTGTCCTCCACTGTATAAAGCTGAGCTTCATTCTTTAGGCTTTCGTTCTATAGTAGCAGATATTAAACTGCATTTGGCCTACTAGTGTGGTTGGGCCCTTAAAACGGTGTCTGCTGCTCCTGGGTTTGCTCCTCCACTGAACAAAGCAATGCCGCCTGTTTAGTCCTGTTACCAATTTTTAACTGCATTTAGCCTACTTTATTCTTTGGCCCTATATCTGTGTTTCCTCCTCATCCTGCCCATTGCCCAGCCACTGCTAGATGAGTCTGCTGGTACATTGACCCTGATCACTACATTCCCCTTGCACTCTACAGCCAGAATCTGACCCTGCTGAAAGTAAGGTTCCCCTTCCCGCATGCTATACCACCTTACACAGGGACAAAGAGGAAGGTGCAGATGAAAGTGCAGGTTCCTTCATCAGGTGGGAGGGGCATACTCGTTGGCGACGTCACTGGCACAGGGCCCCTCAGAGTACGCAAAAGTGTCACTGCCGGTGGGAGGCGCCCCCACCGTGCAAGCACACCGCTGTACTTTGAGGGGCCCTGTGCCAGTGCCAATGCCAACGAGTGGGCCCCCCCTGCTTGCTCAGGATCACAGCACTTGCAAACTTGACATACTTACCTCTCACTGCTCCACCGCCGTGACGTAGTCCACGTTTCCTGGGCCCACTAAAAACTTGAACCAGCCCTACCCCCCACAACTTTAGCCAAATGACCCCCAATTTCCAATGCCTAACTATTATTATAAAGTTAATTAAGATTGACAAGCTTCAGAAACAAGAATGGATGTTTTTGCCATTAAAATGGGCACTGTAGGTGTTTTCCTGGCCTCCACTCACTGCCGACTATGCTTCCCCATTGACTTGCATTAGGTTTCATGTTTCGGTCGATCACCGACTTTTCGCGATAATCGGCCGACTTCACTCGACTCGACTTTTGACAAAGTCGGGTTTCGCAAAACCCGACTCGACCCCAAAAAAGTAAAAGTCGCTCAACCCTATTGTCCACCAATAGATATAAGCCAAGATGTTGGCGCCTAAAGCTCAAATAGCCTACTGAGCTTACTCACGCATCCCTGCACAACCTGGAACATGTGCTTGTGGCATTGATGAAGCGTCGGCATCAGCTCGCATGAGCACACAGGCGCACTGGCCCAGGCCGGAGAGCGATCACATGACTCTGTAACGTGACCACATTACTGACTCCAGGCTCACCACGCAAGCACACATAGCAGGCCAACATCAGCTGAAGATAAGCCCCCACCAGCCATATCCATGGCAACAGAGGAGCGTAGAGGCAAACTTTAACCCCCACTGGATCACACAGCGTCGACATATCATAGGTATACAGCTTAACAAATATAGAGAGACGACAGAGCAATGATTTTAATCAGAGCAGAGGGCATGCGGACTGGAAAATATAAAAGGTAAAGAGTAGACACACTGTATTTACTTCAGGATGCTCAGTCCCCATACCCTCCAATCGTCCCCAGCCATTAATCCCTAGAACAAATAAGAAGATTGTATAAATATGTGAATACATTAAAAAAATACAAATACACTGTATATATAATGCAAAGGAGGGTGTAATACAGTCAAGATTCACATATGTGTAAATTATACTCCATATTAAGACCCCTTGTTTGCAATGTATCAAGGGTAGAGATCCATCTCAATTCTTTCTTTCTAAATATCTTCACCCTATCACCACCTCTCCTTTGTATAGGGACCCCGTCTATCACTCTAAATCTTAATTGATTTACAGAATGCCTACATTCACAAAAATGTTTCGGCACTGGTAAATCAGGCAGTTTAGTTCAAATCATACTTTTGTGTTTGCTGATTTGCGCCCTAATTTCCATAGTAGTTTTCCCATAATGTCATTTGTGTGGAAACTTTACTTGTCCCTACATCAGATTTCACAAGTTTGTCCCTTAAATTAGAACCACGTCTATATGAAAGAATAGGACGTATTCCAAATTCTGGGATGTGTGGAACACCATTGTGCGAAATGTTCCAATGTTTATTTAAAATTTTACCAATCAATCCACTAGCTGAAAAAAAGTGGAGACAAAAGGAATCCGTTTTACAGTCACTTTTTTCCGCTTTTGACAAATGTCATCTTGTGTCATATCCATTATCTCGTCTCTGTGTTGTATGACATCCCTCTTAGGGTAACCTCTTTTAACAAACCTGTTGCACATCTCGTCCAATCTTGGTTCAAGCCTCTCCTCATCAGAGACAATTCTCCGTAGACGGACCATTTCGCTCCAAGGAAGAGAACCTACCATCTTCCTGGGGTGGTTAATAATGTAATAAAGCAGTCAATTTCTATCGGTTTCCTTAATGTACAAATCAGTCCTTAATTTATCCCCATATTTATACACCATGGTATCTAAAAATTGTATTTGTTCCATTGAATAAGTCAATGTAAACTTCAATATAAACATAAGGATGAATGACCTTGGGAGATCAAAACATCCAACACCGCGGAGACACCATCACGTGTTTCTCAACGCAGTGATCCAGAACACTGCCCCCATCCCTTATGGGAAATATTCTACATGCAAATGTAAACTTCAATTCCGCAAACACATCATTGAGTTCACTTTGAAACCTGAGAAGGTCCTCCACTTCCCCTTCCCAAATACAAAAGACATTGTCAATAGAGCGCCACCAGATGCGGACATGGTGCCAGAAGTTCAAACTGTACACGTACTGATCCTCAAATACCGCCATATAGATGTTAGCATATGTGGGGGCCACATTGGACCAATTGGCGGTACCTCACAACTGCTGGTAGTAGTCATTCCCAAAGATGAAATCATTTCTCCTGAGGATGAACTCCAGCAGTGTGAGGACCAGTCGTACACAATCTGGGGCCATGTCTGAGCCCGATAGCACCAACTCCATGGCTCGAAGTCCTTTTTCATGCTCAATCGATGTATATAGAGAGACTACATCAAATGACACCATTACAGTAGTTATAGTTACCTTGATGCTACCAATTTTAGTAAAAAAATCATTAGTATCCTTAATAAAGGAACAGGCTGATATTGCAAAACATCATAATACTTTGTCCAAAAAAATCACTACATTGCTGAATAGCGAACCCCTTCCTGACACTATAGGGCATCCAGGGGGGGTCAATAGATCCTTATGAATTTTAGGCAGGGAATATAGGACTGGTACCACAGGTGTTTCAACCAAAAGAAACTCAGACAGTTTGAAGTAAATTTTTCCACACATCAAGGTGTCATTGATCAAAAGCTGTAGATCCTTAAAGGGAACCTGTCACCCCCAAAATCGATGGTGAGGTAAGCTCACCGGCGTCAGGGGCTTATCTA
Organism: Ranitomeya variabilis; assembly: GCF_051348905.1. NCBI lineage: Eukaryota > Metazoa > Chordata > Amphibia > Anura > Dendrobatidae > Ranitomeya > Ranitomeya variabilis. Next base: position 525,882,768 of record NC_135234.1, on the reverse strand, counting down.
CAGCATTCTGTAATGCTGTAGATAAGCCCCCGATGTTACCTGAAAGAGGAGAAAAAGAGGTTAGATTATACTCACCCAGGGGCGGTCCCGCTGCGGTCTGACAATAATAAATTTTTGAACAACCAAATTTGTACCCCTGTAGCATGCCAATTTTTGTTTTTATTTCAAACCAAGGAAATTTCACACAAACCAAGTTCTCCAGTACATATTACAACAGTCAATTTATGGAACAAAAATATTTTGTGAACTGTACTAGTCCAAGCAATTTAAAAAAAATGTATACCACCATAATTTTACACAAAGCACTTTAAACTGTAACTAATTCAATCCAGGAAAAAAAAAATGTTAACTTTTTTTTTAGTTTTATATACCATTGTAATGTTTCAATAACCATGTTAAACTATATGGAGGACTAACTGAATCCAGAAAAAAAATTTTTTTGGAGTTTTCGATACCACGGTAATATAACAGAGCACAAAATAATCTAAGGATGAAAAATTCAATCCCCTCAAAATTTTTGAATGTCAATTATTTGAAAGTGTAGTTGATGTACTCCTACACTCATACAGTAAGTGCATTTGGAAGTAGACTTAGCAAAGCCACAAAAGATGACTAAAAATCCTCCAAAAATTAAAAAATACAGCTGAAAAAGGGGAGCATCTGCTCAGGTCTCTGAACAAATGCACTACAGGATGCAGCCAGCCCATATAGCAAAGATGTTGCAAAACACAGGTGCAAAATACTAAACAGACAGTCACTCACAAACTACCAGTTCCTTAAGAGGGTGATATGCAGTATATATATATATATATATATATATATATATATATATATATATATATATATATATATATATATATAGTGCACTGTTCACATGTAGGTAATGCATAGTGTCTGGCTCTCAGCATATTAGTCACGCCCAAACTATTCGATAAGGCAGGCTGGCCAGCACTTTCTCAATGCATTCCATGTGAACACCCCTGTATACAAGACCCAATGTGCTGGGCTTGGCTGCACCCTGAAAAATAAAGTGCATAAAATACATACAAATATGTGAGGTATTGGTCGATATTTTGGCCAAGATATGCAAGCTCGCCACCCAACGTCAAGTGTCCTCACACTTGCGAGTCCTATCACTAAACTTAGTAGCAAAGCCACAAGATGACTAAAAATCCTCCAAAAATTCAAAAATACAGCTGAAATAGGACAGCACCGCTTACCTGCCCAGGTCTCTGAACAAATGCACTACAGGATGCAGCCAGCCCATATAGCAAGATGTTGCAAAACACAGGTGCAAAATACTAAATAGACAGCCACTCACAACCTACCAGTTCATGTAGGGGGTGACTGCTTAGTATACATTTGCACAATAGAGGACTGTATAGTGCACTGTTCACATGTAGGTAATGCATAGTGTCTGGTTCTCTGCCTGTTAGTCACTCCCATACTATACAATTAGGCAGGCTGGCCAGCACTTTCTCAATGCATCCCATGTGAACACCCCTGTATATAAGGCCCAATGTGCTGGGCTTGGCTGCACCCTGAAAAATAAAGTGCACAAAATACATATAAATATTGTGAGGTATTGGTTGATATTTTTGCCAAAATATGCAAGCTCGCAACTCAGCGTCAAGGGTCCTCACACTTGCAAGTCCTGACACTAAACTTAGTAACAAAGCCACAAAAGAGGACTAAAAATCCTCCAAAAATTCAAAAATACAGCTGAAAAAGGGCAGCACCTCTTACTTGCCCAGGTCTCTGAACAAATGCACTACAGGATGCACCAGCCATATAGCAAAGATGCTGCAAAACACAGGGGCAAAATACTAAATAGACAGCCACTCACAACCTGCTAGTTCATGAAGGGGTAAATGCTTAGTATACATTTGCACATTAGAGGCCTGTATAGGGCACTGTTCACATGTAGGTAATGCAAAGTGTCTGGTTCTCAGGGTATTAGTCACGCCCATACTATTCGATTAGGCAGGCTGGCCAGCACTTTTTCAATTAATCCCATGTGAACACCCCTGTATATAAGATCCAACATGCTGGGCTTGGCTGCACCCTGAAATATAAAGTGCTACTAAGTTTAGTGATAGGATTCACAAGCGTGAGGACCATTGACGTTGGGTTACGAGCTTGCATATCTTGGCCAATATATCCACCAATACCTCACATATTTATATGTATTTTGTGCACCTTATTTTTTAGGGTGCAGCCAAGCTCAGAACGTTGGGTCTTGTATGCAAGGGTGTTCACATGGGATACATTGATAAAGGGCTGGCCAGCCCACCTAATCGAATTGTATGGGCTTGACTAATAGGCTAAGAACCAGACACTATGCATTACCTATTTGTGAACAGCGTTCTATACAGGCCTCTGTTGTGCAAATGTATACTAAGCAGTCAACCCCTCCATGAACTAGCAGGTTGTGAGTTGCTGTCTATATATTATTTTGCATTTGTGTTTTGCAACATCTTTGCTATATGGGCTGGCTGCATCCTATAGTGCATTATTTCAGAGTCCTGGGCAGGTAAGCGGTGCTGCCCTTTTTCGGCTGCATTTGGAAGTAGAGCTGGTCTTGCTGACTACCATCTCATCATTCTATATGACTGCTTGTTTAATGTACATTATTGTTCTTTTTAATTTCTTTTTCTATTACTTCAAGACTAAACAAATGTCCAGTATGCAAAGGAGAATATGAGTGTCAGAGATACAAGCATTGGGAAGGGTCATGGCATCTGAGCACTTTGACTTCAGCTTTTGAAATGTGCTCACAATTCTGAGACATTATATAATCCCTGAAGGAGTAATCTACTCTAAAGCTGGACTGGAAACGTGTTTATTTATTGCCTCACAGTCTGGCGGCAAGTGGTGTTCTCATTTTATCACCTACATAGCAGAATTGGAGACCAGAAACTTTAGGCTGATGCTCAGCTGCTCAATCCCAGAGGGATATAAGCCATGCAAAATAAGAAATAAATATTAAGTGTGAATACAGGAAAAAGTAATACAAGTCAATATACTTTTCCAACAAAATGTAGGGGCTAATTTGCATCACTGTATAATGAACAAGACAGACAGTAATTAGTGTTGATTCATTAGCCACTTTCCTCCAAGCATGATGGATAAGTCTTCATCTCATGTACTTCCCCAAGAGAATTGCTCTATATCACAGTTTATTCCTTGAACACAGGGTAGAAAGATAGAAATATAACTACAACACTTACATGGATGGTGTGCCCTGATTATTGTTAAAATACACGAATCGTGTTTTATTATACTGATGCTCTGTATGCTCTTCAATTTTCAATTGCTTAAAGAGTAGTATAAATATTCAGTATATACCGTATATATATATATATATATATATATATATATATATATATATATATGCGAGGGGCGTACATTAAAGATTTCCCCTGAACCACTTCTATTTATCAATGGATGCTGAAACTGCACATGTGTAATGATATAAGTCTCTTTTGGTTACTTGCCAATTTGCAACTCAAAACTGATAACTGTCTTGATTTTACAGGTGCTGAAGTAGTGTGAGGTTTGATAATGGACCCAAAGGAATACAGACCAGCCATCAAGTTCCTTTACTTGAAAGGCCGCACACCAAAGGAGACGTTCGATGGGATGAAAGAGGTCTATGATGATGATTCAGAGAAAAAAGATGAAAAAGATCCAGCGACAGGCAGGAGTGGCTAAAATATAACTTTTATTCCAAAATCATTAAAATAATTGGAATGACAATTTGAATTTTTTGCTGGATGTTGCGTATCTGTATTACTGCAAAAAAAAACTCGGAAATAAATGAGAGCCTAGGTAGGTGCATTTTTGGCTGTAAAGCGCACATTATCCTTTAAAATTAACGTCAGATTGTCATCCTGATTCAGCATAGGTTAGTATTTCTTAATTTTTGTGATTATACTATTATATTGTACACTATATTGTGTAGTAAAAGTAACACCAGAATCCAAAATATTAGTGTGTTGATTAAATTTGCATTTATTTTCCAGTAATCTTTTCGGGTCAATTTTAGATACTACATTTCTTGCTTTAACCCAAAAATTTCTGTATTTGTGCAGTTATGTTTGAGCCTTATCAGTTCACCATAGGGAATGTTTCTGATGACATGGGGGATGACACGATGTACGTATGGAATTACTCGCTGTAGTTTTTCTGTATGGAGAAATGATTACAGCATGGTTAGAAATATCTCCGCAGTTATGTCCCTTTACGTGGACCCATCTGCTAAAGTCGGGGTGAATGGTATTTTTTCTGAACCCTTTAATATATCTAACGGCACCAGGCAGGGCTGTCCTCTCTCACCCTCCCTGTTTATCATGGTCATGGAAACCTTGATGGAAAAGATTAGACAAGATAACGAGATCAAAGGCCTCAGGATGGGTAAATTAGAGGTCAAAGTAACTGCCTTTGCCGACGACCTTTTAATCTTGACCTCTAACCCCAAAACATCTTTTCCAAAATTAATGTCCCTGTTTGCTGACTTTGGGGAGATTTCTAACTTCAAAATAAATGCAAACAAATCTGAAGCATTAAACATCTCAGCAAAGATCTCAGACATTCTAGAATTAAAAGAAAGCACCCCCTTTAATTGGCCTGCAGAAAAACTAAAATATCTGGGAATTTACCTTACAGCTAACCCCTCCTCCCTTTACAAATATAATTACACTCCCCTCCTAGCACGGCTCCAAACAGATCTAAAAAATTATGACCTTCCCTACCTATCTTGGATGGGAAGAATAAATGTCATTAAATCCTACATATTCCCAAAAATCTTTTATACCATGAACATGGTTCCCATACCCCTCCCCAATTCATTCTTCCATTCAGCCAACCAACTGATCTCTCATTTTATTTGGAAATACAAAAAAGCCAGACTCACTTTTAAAATTCTTTCTCTTCCCAGAGGAAGGGGAGGGCTTGGCCTTCCAGATATCAAAACTTACTATAAAGCTATACATCTCGCTAGATGGTTAAACCTGCTAAAACCTAATCCAGAAAACTTTAACACAAAATTAGAACTAGCCTTGTTAGGTGTAGAAGTTGACCTATACCTCTGGTCGTCCTTCAATAGCCCACATAAAAAACTTGACGAGATCCTACATAATACCTTATCTGTAAGATGCTCTCTTATACCAAATCAACTCCCGTACTGTCACTTTCTTGACAGCATCCCGATCGGGATCATTCCATGGTTGGTAGATCCTGCATATGAGGACACCTATGGACTCTGGACATCACTTCCGAACGCCACAATCTCTCAACTCCTATCAAATCAAGTACCTTGCAAAGATAATTGGCCGATCAACGCTACAAAACAACCTACTAATTTTCTCCAAAAATATCACATACACCGTATACTGACGAATTTTAGAACCAAGATAAGTCACTCTTCAGATTGGCTTTGGCTCGATTTACTAGTGAAGTTAAAGCCCCCAATCTCTAAGCTAGTATCTAAACTTTACGCAAACCTCCTCAAACGCCCAATTCAATTTAAACCCTTATACCTCTCTTCTTGGGAAACGGAGTTGGGAGTGACATTATCCTCCCAGGAAACTCAACAGATACTCGCAAACTCTCACGGGTTCTCCAGATGTATCCTACTACAAGAGAATTCATTTAAAATCCTTTCTAGGTGGTACCGAACCCCAGAAAGATTGTTTCATTTGGGATTGGTGGACTCTCCGCTGTGTTGGAGATGCTCTCGATCCGTGGGTTCCTTATCTCATATTTTCTGGTTTTGTTTAGAACTCAAGCAATTCTGGACAGATATAAACAAATCTCTCCATAGTATGGGCCTAATGGATCGAGATCTAGCTCCTCAGGATGTGTTGCTTTCCCTTCCTTCTCCCTCCTTTAACCCAAAGAAACACGGCTTATTACCCATTTTATTAGCAGCTGCAAAACATTTGATTTCAATACACTGGAGAAAAACATCCCCTCCATCGTTCAATGAGTGGATCCTTAAAGTACAAGACCTATATCGTTTGGAGGAACTGTCTAGTTGGGACACACGAACCCACGAGAAATTTAAAACCTCTTGGCTTCCTTGGGGTTCTTTTTCGTCCCCCACCCCTAGATCCAAGACAAGAAATCTTCATCGTTGATTATCCCTGCCAGTTCCCTACCAAGAATCCTCTCTATCCCCCCTAGCTCGAATTTTTCAGACAAGACGCGATGACCGTCCGCCTCCGCGACTGTACCAATTTTTGCACATTACAGCCATTTTTTCTGCCATCCGTTCCTCCTCTTCAATTGATAATAACTTTACTTGCGACATTATAGTCCCTCCTGCTGCACCTCCTAGCCTTACAAATTTCTTTTATAGCTCATATTGATATCTAGTGCTAGTTTCTTTGGTCCTGAAATTTTGTTTCTGTGTTTCTATGTTTTTTGTATGCTCAACTGTTTTTATTTTCTAACGAGTATATATTGACAATACAGTCTCTTTTGACTATTTTATGACTTGTTGTAAGCTAACAAAAACATCTGTATGTTTGACACGAGAGCTTATGTTTATTACAACATGTTTTTCTTATGTTAATTGAAAACTTAAATAAAGAATTTTAAAAAAAAACAAAGAAATATCTCCGCAGAGTGACAAATCTAGAAAATGTATACAGTTTTTCTCATAACGATATGTAAATTTTAAACTAAAGTCATTATTGTTAATATGGTCTGCGAAACCAAAGGCCTCCCCCTGTGTACTCCCCACACCAGGAGGAGGTTGTCAATATAGTTACCATACCAAACAACATTATGACTAAATGGGTTATCATCAATAAACAATAATAATTCTTCCCATCGAGACATGACAATGTTTGCCAATGACGGGGAAAATTTAGCGACCCTACTCACAAATTTTCTAGATTTGTCACTCTGTGGAGATATTTGTAACCATGCTGTAATCATTTCTCCATACAGAAAACCTACTGCAAGTAATTCAATACTTACAGCTGAATCGTGTCATCCCCACCATGTCATAAGAAACATTCCCTATGGTGAACTAATAAGACTCAAATATAACTGCACAAATACAGAAATTTTTGAAAGGGAATCCATCCAGGGGTATCCCAGGTGGAATCTGGTTAAAGCAAGAAATGTAGTATTTAAATTTGCCAGGAAAAGATTACTGGAAAATAAATGCAAATATAATCGACACACTAATATTTTTGATTCTAGTGTTACTTTTACAACACAATATAGTGTACAATATCTTAATATATACTTACCTTGTAATGTCTTCACATCCTGTTCTGTCCAGATATGTCCCGGATCCCAGAATTCCAAGCGGCGGAAGTTCACTGACTGGCATATTGGGACACCCAAGTGATGGGTGTCTCAATATGGAAACTGCTGGTGGCACCAGCCTCTATGCCATACGCACCACACACACACACTGTATATGCCGTACGCACCACACACACACACACACACTGTATATGCCATACGCACCACACACACATACTGTATACGCCATACGCAGCCTCTTGCGCGGTACCACCAGCGGAACACCATCTCGAACACGCCGCCGCCGGGATCAGCTAAATGAATCACTGCCCGCCGTCTTTGTACAGGAGAAGTGCATGCGCAGTTTTAATGTGACCGCCGCTATCTGTCTGCACAAAGGTGGCAGCAGTCTAATTTATTGCACCAGCGTGAATTCCACACAGGTGCAGTGAATCATTTGGCTGATCCCGGCGGCAGATGCGTGACGTGTCTACTGGCAGAGGAAGCTGGTCACATTAAAGGGGTTTTTCCACGAACGAAAGTTCATTGTTTTTGTCCCAAGGATGCTGTTGCTATTCAAGAATCTCATTCGCCCGTTGTTTTCTTCTACATTGTGCCCTTGCTGCTTTCCTTTCAATGTCATTGGCGTACTTTTTAGGAGAAGCCATGTTGGCTTTGATATTTGCTTTTTAAAGGGGTTTTTCCACGAACGAAAGTTCATTTTAAAAATTGTCTGTGTCTAACCGTGTACAGAACATACCACAGCTCCTGGCCAGGGGATGAAGCAAAAGACAATACTGACATTACAGCAGGGGATCACAGAGGATTCATTTTGTCAGGTAAAATATTTCACTGACTGTTTTTAAACAATATTTTACCTCACAATATGAATCCTCTGCGATCTCATGCTGTAATGTGAGCATTGTCTTTTGCTTCATCTCCTGCCAGGAGTTGTGGTATGTTCTATACACGGTCAGACACAAACAATTTTTAAAATGAACTTTCGTTCGTGGGAAAACCCCATTAAATAGCAAATATCAATGCCAACATGGCTTCTCCTAAAAAGTACAACGATAACAATGAAAGAAAGCAGAAAAGGCACAACATCGAAGACAACAATGGATAAATGAGACTCTTGAAAAGTAACAGCATTGCTAGGACAAAACCAATGCATATAAGATAACATGAGAGGAGAAGATAGCAGATGGGGAGAGAGAAAGCGCACAGGGGTGAGAGAGACAGAGCACAGGGGAAGACAGCTCAAATGGGACAGCACAGGAAGGAGAAAGACAGCAGACAAGGGGGATAGCACATGGGGTAGACAGGTCAAAGAAGAGAGCACAGACGGGAGAAGTCAGCACATGGGAAAAAGAGAGTGGATAGGTGGATGAGCACATGGGGGAGAGATTCCCAAAGCTGCAAAGCCTGCCCCCATCGTGACATTACCGCCCTCTCAATGTGACAGCATCAGGCCTCCATCTAGTAATAGTATAATAATTAAGAGATACTTACCTATACTGAATCAGGATGTGTTGTGAATTTACCTTTTTGGCTCCCTCTGGTGGTTACTAGTGATTTGACTCTGGGAATGTCTGCCATCCCTTGTATGCTCACCTGGGTCGTTAGGTCAGGGGTGTTGCTATATAAGCTCCCTGGACCTTCAGTTCAATGCCTGGCAACGTTGTAATCAGAGCTAATCTGTTGTGCTCTTGTCTACTGATCCTGGTTCCTGCTAGATTAAGCTAAGTCTGCTTTCTTGCTTTTTGCTATTTGTTTTTGTTTGCATTTTTGTCCAGCTTGTACATAATCTGTATCCTTACCTTGCTGGAAGCTCTAGGGAGGCTGGAGTTCTCCCCCCGGGCCGTTAGACGGTTCGGGGGTTCTTGAATTTCCAGTGTGGATTTTTTATAGGGTTTTTGTTGACCATATAAGTTATCTTACTACATTCTGCTATTAGTAAGTGGGCCTCTCTTTGCTAAACCTAGTTCATCTCTGTGTTTGTCATTTCCTCTTACCTCACCGTTATTATTTGTGGGGGGCTTGTATCCAACTTTTGGGGTCTATTCTCTGGAGGCAAGAGAGGTCTTTGTTTTCCTCTTCTAGGGGTAGTTAGTCCTCCGGCTGGCGCGAGACATCTAGCGACCAACGTAGGCATGTTCCCCGGCTACTTCTAGTGTTGGCGTTAGGAGTAGATATATGGTCAACCCAGTTACCACTGCCCTATGAGCTGGATTTTTGTACTTCGCAGACTTACTTGTTCCTCTGAGACCCTCGCCATTGGGGTCATAACAGGATGACAATCTGAAATTAATTTTAAAGGATAATGTGCGCTTTACAGCCAAAAAAGCGCCTACCTTAGGCTCTCTTTTATCTCCGTATTTTTTTCTGCAGTAACACAGATACCCAACATTCATCAAAAAATTGGCTAAATGTGAAAGGTTTCTATAAATGTGGAGCGACTAGGTGTAAAGCATGAGAACTTGTATGCAAACCGGATCAATTTTACTCAGCGCATAATTCTTCTGTTTTTCCATATGGGATTATGTTAATTGCAATACATATAACATGGTTTATGTAATTGAATTTACCAAATGCAAATTGCAGTACAATGGATGCACTACTTGCCCCCATATGCATGATCTACATTAGTGGCGTACAAAAATCTTTCAAATTTTCATAAGGGCATTTTGAAATATTTTAAATTTTGGGGCATCAAAAAGGTTTATAAATCACAGAGGGGGTAATTATACATGAAAAACTTCTGAATAGGGAGTCCTATTGTATATTTATGCTCAACACACGCACCGCATTTGGTCTGAATGAGAGACATGACCTTATTAGACAATATTGATATGTTCTTATGTTCAACTTCAGTTTAGGTATATACTTATATATCTGTTTGATTTTCTTGTACCTTTCAATCTGTTATTTATAATATGCCTTCGGCATTTTTATTACGTTATGTATTCACATTTTTTATTTGTGTATTGAAATTTTCTTAATTGTATATTGAAATTTTCTTAATTGTATAACCAATGAAATTGTCAGGCATGCTATTTAAGACTGCTTGATTAGATATTAGGTTAGATCATGAGTAAGACTAATATCGAAATGCGTTGATCTGTCGTATGGTGTACAGTGCCCAACATCATGTCATTCCAATTGTTTTAATGATTTTGGAATAAAAGTTATTTTTTAGCCACTCCTGCCTATCGCTGGAACTTTTTTCTCTTTTTTTCCCTGAATCAATATGGCTGCTCAACCTGATCCGTGCGAGGTGTTGGCTGGCATCAGGGAGTCATAACACAGGGTATGGTAAGCTGACTACACCCCTTTCCATTATGATGATGATTCTCCATCATATGATGTAGTCAAGAACTGACATCGTTAATTCAAATGTGGTTGAACTTCGGTGCAAACAGCTCCAATTCCAGTGAGACCCCACTCTGCTATTAATGATCACACCATCCAGCAAGTGGAGGTCGCCATTTTGGAAAATCGCCACGCAACCGTTCGCCACTTAGGACAAAATGTCAAGATTAGTGTGAGGTCTGTGGAAAAAATCATCCAAAACCATCTTCGCATGCAAAAGGTATCTGCTTACTGGGATCCCTGGCTGCTCACACCTTTCCAGAAGCGTGAACGAGTTGAATGCTCTCAAGCTCTATTGATGATGTGTCATGGAAACCAGGAGGACTTTTTCAACAGACTGATCACACAGGAAGAAAGCTGGGACCATCACTATGATCCTGAGACTAAAGTGCAGTCGATGCAATGGAAGCATCATGACTCATCACCCCCAAAGAAGGCATGTGCCTAATCCTCAGCATGCAAGGCCATGCTCACAGTATTTTGGGACCAGCACAGAGTAATATTGATGGATTTCCTACAAAAAGGGTATTTTGATCACTGGGGCACACTATGCTTCACTGCTGCAGAAATTGCCAGAGGAATTCAAAACCAAGAGACGTGGCAAGCTCACCAAAGGTGTCTACCTTCTGCAAGACAATGCACCAGTTCACAACTCACATGTTGCCCAAATGGAAACATACTCCTTATTCACCCAGCCTCGCACCATCAGACTTCCACCTCTTTCCAACATTGAAGTTATTTTTGAAGGGCAAGCATTTTCCAGATGATGAGACTCTAATTTCCCAAGTCACAACTTTGCTTTTGGAGCAACCTGTCGACTTCTACATGCGAAGTGTTTACAGTTGCTTAAAGAGATGGGAGACATGTGTGTCCCTAGATGGCACCTATGTTGTGAAGGACTAATAACTGTGCCAAGTTTCATTGCTCTTAGTCCACAGAAGTGGATCATGGGAAATCTTTAGTGAACGCCCCTTGTATATATATACAGTGTGTGCAGTATATAATGACAGCCACAGATTGTGATGTGGTGGGTATGCACTGTGTTCAGAAAACAAAGTAAAAATAAAAAAGAGGAAGGTTTGTATTTTTGTAATATCCAACTTAAATCCTGTGTTTAATGACTACATCGAATGGAGCTGTGACAGAGTAGAGTTGTTGTGGGTAGAGATGATCAAACCTGAAGAGATTCAAAGTCAACAAATCTCTTGAATTTATGAGGGAAATGTTATTGGCATCAAATTTATTCAATGCCAGTAATTGTTCCATATTATGCTTTGAGGTCACTCCAGATCCCAGAGAGTAATAAACGTAGGATGTAGAATAACCTCCCCTCACCGCTCACTTGTCCCGCTGCCCTCGCAGCTTGCTGTGCGGTGCTACGCGCCTTTTCTTTCCATCTTTATCTGTTGCGTGCATCTCCTTCCTCCTCCATCATTCTGGGCAATGGCCTCCGATTCAACTAGGCCTCTAATGTTGCAGCACACATCATGACGAAAGTGGAAGGCAAAGAGAAGTGTCACAGAAAACCAGGTTGCAGGCTGCGAGGAGCAGTAGGAAAGGTGAGTATTAAATTTTTTTTTTACCTTTTTCAGCACTCTATGGTTCATAAAAATGGTTGCTAGCTGGCCAATATTTTGCTGTTTTCACCAAAAATCCTCATTCTGAATAACAAGAATTTTTGTAAAGTTCAAAGAGAATTAAATTCCACTAGTGGAAATTCACTCATCTCTAATTTTAGCTAAACATCTATGGTTGTGTCAATAATAGTAAGTTATTAATTGAAGTTTGCTATAAGCCTCCTAACAGTTGAACAACCAGAGGGTGAAATGCTGCAACAAACGCAAGAGACATCACATAATAATATGGTCATTATTATGGAGGATTTTAACCAATCCAAGAATAATTAGGAGATAGAGTCTCGTTCTGCTAAAAGCTGCAAGTTTTCATCTACAATTTAAGACAATCACCTCTCTTGGTTGCTGGACACACCGTATGAAATTTATTGGATCTGGTCCTGTTAAATAAATCAGATACAATGTTAGATCTATTTTAGATATGCGAGCACTTGATCAGCAGCAACCATAATATGGTAAGTCTCAATGTAATATTCTATAAACATTACAAAGGGGAAATTGGTAAACCTGGAACTTTAGAAAAGTTAAATTCACAAGATTAAATAATAATAACATATTCCGCAGCGCTTTACAAATTATAGAGGGGACTTGTACAGACAATAGACATTACAGCATAACAGAAATCACAGTTCAAAACAGATACCAGGAGGAATGAGGGCCCTGCTCGCAAGCTTACAAACTATGAGGAAAAGGGGAGACATGAGAGGTGGATGGTAACAATTGCTTTAGTTATTCGGGCCAGCCATAGTCTTAGGCTCGGGTGTTCATGTAACGCTGCATGAACCAGTTAACTGCCTAAGTATGTAGCAGTACAGACACAGAGGGCTATTAACTGCATAAAGTGTATGAGAACATGATGCGAGGAACCTGATTGTTTTTTTTTTTTTTCATAGGCCACACAGGGATAGTTAGGTTAATGCATTGAGGCATCAGGCCAGTCTGAACAAATGAGTTTTTAGGGCACGCTTTAAACTGTGGGGATGTGGATTAATTGTATTAACCTAGGTAGTGCATTCCAAAGAATCGGCGCAGCACATGTAAAGTCTTGGAGACGGGAGTGGGAGGTCCTGATTATTGAGGATGCTAACCTCAGGTCATTAGCGGAGCGGAAGGCACGGGTAGGGTGGTAGACTGAGACCAGAGAGGAGATGTAGGGTGGTGCTGAGCCATGGAGTGCATTGTGGATGAGGGTAGTAGTTTTGTACTGGATTCTGGAGTGGATGGGTAGCCAGTGACTGGCACAAGTTAGAGGCATCGGTGTAATGGTTGGTGAGAAATATGATCCTGGCAGCAGCATTCAGGACAGATTGGAGTGGGGAGAGTTTCGTAAGAGGGAGGCTGATTAGTAGAGAGTTACAATAGTCCAGACGAGAATGAATAAGTGAGACAGTAAGAGTTTTTGCAGAGTCGAAAGTAAGAAAAGGGCGAATTCTAGAAATGTTTTTGAGATGCAGATAAGAAGAGCGAGCCAGTGATCGGATGTGGGGGGTGAATGAAAGCTCGGAATCAAGGATGACCCCAAGGCAGCGGGCATGTTGCTTTGGAGTAATGATGGAACCGCACACGGAGATGGTAATGTCAGGCAAAGGTAGGTTAGTAGAGGGAGAGAACACGAGGAGTTCAGTTTTGACAGGTTCAGTTTCAGATAGAGGGAGGACATGATGTTAGAGACAGCGGTAAGACAATCACTGGTGTTTTCTAAAAAGGTCGGCGTGATAAGCGTGATGAGAAGAGGTGTATAATTGGGTGTCGTCAGCATAGAGATGGTACTGGATTAAAGGAAGAGCTTAGTGTATCGGCTGGGATCATGTCCTGATAACTGGGAATACCAAAGATAAATGGGGACTGTTTAAACATATATTACAAAAATTCTATAGAAAGTTTACATCCTCTGGTAACAAAATGTTCAGAAACCATTATGGTTTAATAGGGCAGTGCTAAGATTAATAACATAAAAATTAAAGGCACTTAAATTATTTATAAGGCCAAGAGATCAGAAATAGCATTTGAGGAGTATAAAGATCTCAATAGGAAATGTAAAAAATGAAAACTCACCAACAGCATTGAAATAGACTGAATTTTTTTGTAGAGATTTTTAATTGACAAAAATAAAAATGCAATGAAATCGGCTCTCTAAATAAATGACCATAGGAATTTAATTTCAAAGGACAAAAAGAAGGCTCAGATAATATGCTCATGTTCACCATCGAGCTACCAATTCTAGGTGTCATTCAGCAAGGCAGCAATATTGGCTCACCACCAATTATCATTCATTTAACACAAGAATATGTATATAGCAAATAAAATGTTGATAAATCCTCCAGTCCATACGGTATCACTCCACAAGTAGTGAGTGAGCTGAACTTTGTAATTTATAGACTGCTGTATCTCATCTTCTTAGACTCTTTTTCTGATAGGGTCTATGCCAAAAGATTGGAGGATGGCTGGTCTTAATCCAATATTTTAAAATGGTAAGAAGCTGGATCCATACGACTGCCATTTGGTAAGTTTGATATAATTTTTTAGTTTATTTTAAGAGATGACCTACAAATGTATTTAGGGGAGAACAATTTAATAACTGATAGTTAGTGTAGATTATTGATGGACAACCATCATGCAGGTTACTCATGCAGCTAAAGTGATATACAGTGCTAAGCATATATGAGTATACCTCACCAGATTTATCAGAAAACATTTAATTTCCTTTCAGAATTAATATTTTTATGGGATACCATACTACCATACTATAAGATTCTCCCACAAATATGGGCCATTGATTGCAAGCAAGATTTGTTATTTTGCACATCCAAAAAAGAAATTATCCTAACAATTTAATTCAAGACCATGTTGCAAGTAAAGAATACACCACAATAAAAGTCTTATGAGCAAAGCTAAAGCTTAGATTACAAAATTCTAATTAGCAAAATTAAACGACAGGCAAGACTAACTATTCATTAACCACTTTATCCCCAAGCTTGTTTTCACCACCTTCATGACCAGGCCAAATTTTACAATTCTGACCAATGTCAATTTATGTGGCAATAACTCTTGGAATGATTCAATGGACGTCACTGATTCTGAGAATGTTTGCTTGTGGCATATAGAAGTTCATGATAGTGGTAATATTTGTTATATATATTATTTTGTGATTATTTGTGAAAAAAATGGAAATTTGGCAAAAATATTGAAACTAAAGAGTTATTTTAAAAAAATAATTAAAAAAAACATTTTTCACATGTCTACTTTACATGAACACAATTTTTTTAACAGAACGTTTTGTTGTTAGGAAATTAAAAGGGTCAAAAGTTGACCAGGGATTTCTCATTTTTCCAATAAAATTTACAAAACCATTTTTTTTAGCAACCACATCAAATTTGAAGTGACTTTTAGTGGCTTATACGACAGAAAAAAACAAATTGACATTGTTCTAAAAACTACACCCCTCAAGGTGCTGAAAACTACATTCAAGAAGTTTATTAACCCTTCAGGTACTTCACAGGAAAATGGAATATGGAAGGGAAAAAATGAACATTTAACCTTTTTTCACAAAAATGTAAATTTAGAACCAATTTTTTTTTATTTTCACAAATGTAACAGGAGAAAATGGACCCCAAAATATGTTGTGCAATTTCTCTTGAGCACGCCAATACACCATATGTCAGGGAAAGCTACTGTTTGGGTGCACAGCAGGTCTCAGGAGGGAATGAGCGCTGTTTGACTTTTTGAATGCAAAACTGACTGGAATCAGGAGTAGATGCCATGTTACATTTGGAGAGTTCCTGATGTGCCTAAACAATTGACACCATTTTGAAAACTACACCCCTCAAGGAACTTATCTAGAAGTGCAGTGCAAAGTTTATAATGTGCCATGAAAATAAAAAAAATAATTTTCTTCCACAAAACAAATTTATTTTAGCCCCAAATTTTATATTTTCACAAGGGTAACAGGAGAAAATGGACCACAAAATTTATTATGCAATTTCTCCTGAACACACTGATTTTCCATGAGGGGAAATCTACTGTTTGGGAATACAGCAGGGCTCAGAAGGGAAGGAGCACCATTTGACATTTTTAACTCTAAATTGACTGGAATCATTGGCAGACACTTTGTTGCATTTGGACAGACGTTGATGTGCCTAAACAGTGGAAACCCCCCATTAGTGATGCCAAATTGGAAACTAAACCTCTCAAGGAATTTATAGAGATGTGTGGTGACCAACTTGATCCCCCGGGAGCTTTGTAGAAGTTTATAAAGTAATGCCGTAAAAAAATCAACATTTTCCAGAAAAATGTTTTTAGCCCCAAATTTTGCATTTTCACAAGGTTATCAGGAGAAAATGCACCACATAATTTGCTGTGCAATTTCTCCTGAATACACCAATACCCAATATGTGGAGGAAAACTACTGTTTCGGCGCACGGCAGGGCTTGGAAGGGAAGCAGCACCTTTTGACTTTTTGAAAGCAAGATTTACTGTAATCATTTGCGGACGACATGTCACGTTTGTAGAGCCCCGATATGCTTAAACAGTGGAAACCCCCGACATGTGTACTCAATTTAGAAACTAGACCACTCAAGAAATATATTTAGTTGTGTAGTGAGCACCTTGACTCCCCAGGTACTTCATAGAAGTTTATAAAGTGAAAATAAAAAATTTAATTTTTCTTACAAAAACATTCTTTTAGTCCAAAATGTTGTATTTCACAAGGATATCAGGAGAAAATGCACTGTACAATTTGTTGTGCAATTTTGCTGAGTACGCCGATAGCAAACATGTGGAGTAAAACTATTGTTTTGGTGCACGGCAGGGCTCAGAAGGGAATGAACACCATTTGACTTTTTGAATGCAAAATTAGATGGAATCATTACCCCATATGTTATCGAAAACTACTTTTGAGGCACATTGCAAAACTCAGAAAGGAAGATACACGATATTGGAGCTCAGATATTGCTGGACTGGTTTGAGTGTGCCATGTCACATTGGCAGAGCCCCTGATGTGCCAGAACAGCAGTAACGCCCCATAAGGGACCTCACTTTACAAACCAAACCCCTCAATGAATTCATCTAGTGGTACAGTGATCATATTGACACCAAATGTGCCTCACAGAATTTTATGCCTTTGAGTGATGAAGAAAGAAAAATTACATTTACATTACAGAGACACCCAGGCTGACCATGGATGTTAACACCCAAACAGTAGAGTCGTTTGACAAGAAGGCTTGAAGAAAATCGACATGCAAGTTCACTGCAATTAGCAAAAGAATTAGGGTGCGGTGTACACTGCACATGAATGACATGCATGGTTGTTGTCCACAAAGGAATCATTTCCTAAAGCTCATACACACAAAAGCCCACCTACAATATGCCAGGGCCCATACTGAAAAATATGAAGACTACTAGGACTGTATACCCTGGAGTGATGAGATCAAGATAAATGTTTTTGCATTTGATAGATTCAAAAATGTATGGTCTCGCAAAGGTGAGGAGTGCAAAGAAAAATGCATGAGCCTTCAGTGAAACATAGTGCTGGTAGTGTACTTTCGTAGGGCTGTATGAGTGCTGCTAGTGTTGGGTGTAACATCCATACCAGCATCACTGCATTGCTTCCCATACCCCACCTTGAAGATACACTGACTTACCACTTCTTGCCATGCAGTGAGTTCTGCCCTCTGCTTGCTGCATGCTGTAAGCCACATGTCCTCTCTTTATTGGGTTCATACTTCCTGGCTGTATGCTTAGGGTGGCAGTGCCTGCTCTTTTTGAATTTTAAAGAGACAGTGTGCACATTCCTAATGTGTCCCCAGCCTATAGCCAAGAAGCACCTGCTACTTAAGGCATCTCCACCAATGGCAAGATGCCTGAGCAATATTCTCTCAGTATGTGTTCAATTTCTGAGTTGCCAAGTTCTGTCCTTGTCACCCTGGGGGCTGTATACCCAGGTCTGTACCTGTATCTTACTTGTCTTGTTTCCGTCAGCCTGGGGGCTGTATACGCAGGCCTGAATCCTGTATCATGTAACTTTTTCTTGTGGCTGTGCTTGTCTGGACTAAGTCCTATCTCTGAACCTGTTGTATCCCTAGCCAGCTGTCTCTGTCCTTGTTCCTACTCCTTTTACTCACAGTATCTTATTCAGAACCTATCTCTATTCTGCTGTCTTTGCACAATGTTAGCATCATTGTTGTATACTTGCTACTTCACTGTAAGTACCTGTGTGAATCTGGTACTCTGCTCCTGTTCTGTGGCTCTGCTCCTGTTCCGCATCTGCGACTCTCCTCCTGTTCTGCATCTGCGGCTCTGCTCCTATTCCACATCTGCGGCTTCTTGTTTGTCCAATCTGAACTGAGTTCTATCTGTTCCTGTATTTGTGTCGTACCTGTGTTCCAGTCTTTCCTGTAACTGTTCCTAGCCTGAACAGGTTTCTACCTTTTCCTGAATCCCACTAACTCTTGCCTATGCCCCCGTATTTCACAAAACTGTTCCTGCTCATTCAGTCTGAACTGATTCCTACCTGTCTCTGTATCCCACTCCTACTTGCCAGTGTCCCAGTCCTTCCCAAAACTGTTCCTGCTCGTCCAATCTGAACTGGGTCCTACCTTTCCCTGTTCTACTTATACCTGCCAGTGTACCAGTCCTTCCATAAACAGTTCCTGTTCCTCTAGTATGAACTGCACCCACCTGCCTGCCAGTGTGTCAGCCATGCCCACCTGCACATCACCTGTGCCTGACAGTACTTGCATGCACCTGTGTACAGTGTTCTGTCCCCCTGTTGGGTCAGCTGCTCCTGCCCGATGCTACCTTGGAGTGGTACCTGGCAGCTACCTGCCACACAAGCCTGACCTCACCACTAGAGGCTACAGTGAAAACCAAGGTAGCTGCTTAGTCGTGCCCCACCAGGGTAAGTCTGGTTTTTCAAGTCCAGGTACTACCCCAAAAAATGTATTTCACGGGCCTATCGGAGGGCCAGTGGGCGGTCACAAGACTCTTTATTGGTGGCCAACAGGAGAGTACCGGATAAGTACGTGCGGTTCATCACGGGGTATCACACCCATTGGCCGGAGATGAGCAGGATCTTGAACAATCATTGGAGGATCTTGGCCACGGACCCACTTACTTCTCAGGTTATTAGCACTCGGCCTCTTATTACGGCTAAAAGGGCCCCCAATTTTAAGGACTTATTAACCCAGAATCATTATAGGAGACCCACCAGGCGGCTCAATCAGGGTATAGTTTTGAGGGGATCATTCCCGTGCGGTGACTGCAGCATCTGTCCTTACATGCGTCCTGTCCGGGATTTGTTTTGCAATCCAGCGGATCGCAAAGAGTATAAATTAAAGACTTACATTAATTGTAAATCAGCTCATGTGGTGTATGCTCTAATTTGCCCATGTCCTTGCATTTATGTAGGTCAAACCTCGCAAGAGCTGAGACGGAGAATGCAGAGCCATTTATCTACCATTAATACGGCATCATTGGACATGAGGAAAGGCAAAACGTTGAGCACGGTAGCTGCACATTTCCTGCTTCATCATGGGGGCAGCTGTGCTAACATCAGGATGGTGGGCTTGGAACAGATCAGGTCTTCGGGCAGAGGGGGCCCTTTACACAAGTGGCTTCTCCAAGTGGAGTCACGATGGATTTATCTACTCAACTCCACAGCACCTCATGGCATTAATGAGGACCTGCATTTTACGGGCTTCTTGGGCTGAGTGGTCATTGGGAGCATTGATTTTTGGATATTCATTTGGTGATTCACCAGGGTCTCCAATGGACTGCCTAATCGGGCCGAATATGTCATCAAAGGAGTTGTTAAGGCGGGATCCAGCCGACGACTCGTATTTCCCATAAGGATCTGATGCATAAAGATTCTCTCATGGACCAATACTTCACTATTGTGGATGGGATCCACAGTCGCGACTGTGGGCCGCCCTTGATCATATCACATATGGACTACAGTATATTGCTAATGTTCTATGAATTACACAGGTCAACAAAAAAAAAAATTTTTTCTAGTGTCCAAAATATTTTAATGAATTTGGGGTATTTTTGGGGTGCTGATTCTGAATATGCTATCAGTTTTGCCAGATTGGCTCAAGTTTTTGAGATTTTTGGTATCTTATTTATAGCACTTGTTGGTAAATGCGACGCATCATCTCATTAATTTCTTTGGATTAGTACTTGAACTGAGCAGTTCTCAATATAGTTTTGTGTTAATTAGTGTTCTAAAAGTTTGTTCATAGCTTGATTTTTGCACTAACTTTATGTTGTTGTCTGTTTTCCAGTGAAAAGCATGAACTCATCAAGAAGAAGTTGTCTTAACGATCCAGACTCATTCTGTTACATTTGTGATGAATACACACTGCCAAAACATAGAAGAAACATAACAGACTTCGTTAAAAAAAGTGTATTTTGCCTATTTTGGGGTTATGCTTGGGGACCAAGACAAGTTTTGGGCACCACACATAGTGTGCAAAGCATGTATCGAATTATTACGAAAATGGAGCAAAGGACAAAGAAAAAGCTTCAAATTTGGTGTTCCAATGGTGTGGAGAGAGCCCAAAAATCATCATGATGACTGTTATTTATGGTAAACACAGGTACAGGCACATCTTCACAATGAGGGACAGGCCTTCTTGCAGATTCCATGTTACTCCCATTTTCGTTTCTTATGCTTATTGAATCCTTGCACTTGCACTGCACAGAAATAACAGTCATCATGATGATTTTTTGGCTCTCTCCACACCATTGGAACACCAAATTTGAAGCTTTTTCTTTGTCCTTTGCTCCATTTTCGTAATAATTCGATACATGCTTTGCACACTATGTGTGGTGCCCAAAACTTGTCTTGGTCCCCAAGCATAATCCCAAAATAGGCAAAATACACTTTTTTTACGAAGTCTGTTATGTTTCTTCTATGTTTTGGCAGTGTGTATTCACCACAAATGTAACAGAATGAGTCTGGATCGTTAAGACAACTTCTTCTTGATGAGTTCATGCTTTTCACTGGAAAACAGACAACAACATAAAGTTAGTGCAAAAATCAAGCTATGAACAAACTTTTAGAACACTAATTAACACAAAACTATATTGAGAACTGCTCAGTTCAAGTACTAATCCAAAGAAATTAATGAGATGATGCGTCGCATTTACCAACAAGTGCTATAAATAAGATACCAAAAATCTCAAAAACTTGAGCCAATCTGGCAAAACTGAGGACATATTCAGAATCAGCACCCCAAAAATACCCTAAATTCGATGAAATATCTTTGGCACCAAAAATGCTGTTGACCAGTGTTATATATAGCATAACAATTCTGTTCTCTCTTTGAGTCATTATTTATTTATATTGTTTAACTAAATTATTACTTCCCTACAGGGTGGTTGGAACCTACAGGGAGCTAGTATATGCTCACCCTACGTGGCGCACTGTGTATTTCACACTTTCTGTAGTTGTCACCCCTCTACCTGTGAAGCTATGGATCAGGTTCTTTTTATTCGGTACGCACCTGGGGGTACCCGTTTGAGTTGCGATGCGTACCGCTGGCTCAGCTCCGGCGTGTGTGCATCGGGACTCTGAGGGCAGAGACGTCTGCCCTTCCTTAACCACCACCACTCTTTGCGCAGGCGCGGGCGGCATTTTGCTTCCGGACACGTCACTTCCGGTCCATGGTGACGCACACGTGCGGCGTGTTGTGACCACCGGCATCCATCTATATATAGGATACACGTTCTTTTGGGTAAGCACTTTCCCCTGACGAAGCGGTCCATGTAACCGCGACACGCGTTGGGTCCTCCCTCCCGTCGGTCCTGCTCTTATCGCTCATATTGAAGGTGATTATACGGCTGTTGTTGTACCACACATGTGAGCCGATGGGTCTTTCTGCAGAGTGTGCTTAGACATTGTTTTCCCCGATTATAGCGCACAAGGTGGCAAGGTACTATCATATATCTTAGGCACTTATACATAGGATGCCATAGTTGTTCAGGCTCATTAGGGGATTTCATTTGAGGGTGTTGGGCGCGGTGGCTCGCCTTCTCCTTCTCCCCTCTGAGTTTCCTTGCGGGGTACGTTGACCCAGATCTTATTGATGTCCGGTCCTTTATTTATTTTTTTCCAGTGACATCACATGGTACCTTATCCATTAAACACAGCCAGCCTTATGTAGCATGTTTATATGTATATACTCATGAGCTATATGGGTCTGACGGGGGGAGTTGTGTCGTATTGTTTTTAAATGTTTTTATTGTGTTGTGTTACCCATTAAAGTTGTTCCTTTTCGATACGTATCAGGTGGTGTGCGAACTTTTGTTTGGTGGCTTCTTTTCTTTTTGTTTTGAGGTAAGTCTGGTTTTTGGCACAGTGGTGTGGCCACAATCCTCACACTCGCCAATCACTCTGGGCACGGGGATCTACATTCCATTGATAGCTATCACACACAGTGTTAGAAATAGACATGCATTTCCTATTTTTCTTTACATTTTGCCCTAAAAAAAGGAATGTAAAACAGGCATAAAAATGAAGCCCAATGTACCGCAAAAAAAAGAGAAAAAATTATTTGAATATCTGAACAGGAACATTTTTTAAAACCGTTAAAAGTGCATTTAAGGTAAGACACCAAAATGTGCCTGGTTTGTTAATAGGAAATATGGCCCTGTTATGATCTAGTTAAACAGTGTATCATTGGATGTGCCTCTTTTGATGCTTCATTTCATATACCTAATTGCTGCAGTAAACACAAACTTCAGTGATTCAGATGACTGTAGAATCCAACATCATCACTTCTGGTTCTGCTACAGACCACCAATGTGGTCTTTCCTGGGTCCATGGTGGTAAAAATAAGTAGGTATGTCTCATTTTTTTGTTTGCGGTTGGTTATTTTATTACCATGTTGGACAAATCCTATAAGGTTTCGGAGAGAGTAAAATTGTAGGTGCATCCTCTTATTATTTCTGCTGGTCTAATATTTACTTTTAATACACACTAGATGATATTTATTTGGGGACTGCAAAGATTTCTAACCAAATGCAGAAAGTTTGCAGACATGGAAAGGAGACCTACAGGCTTCTCCAATATCTTCTGTGCATTTTGTTCTATGAATTGTATGATTTTACATATCGGGCCATAATTTAAAAAATCTATTCCATAGCCGGCCTTAAAATTGGGTAAATATAACCTCAGATGAAAAATAAAATCTTCTTGGCTCAGTGACTTGGAAAATATTGTGATCAAAGGTTTCAAATAATACACCCCATGGGAGACCCCTCATATTTTTAGAGTTTATGTGAGATCTTTTTTACCTTTTTGGCAGCAAAGCACCTGTGTACAAATATTTGTAGAGAAATGAACAAATATTTAGGGAAAACAAAAATAAGGATGATGGGTTAGTTATTATTTCTTGTTTATTTGCTTTTTGTTTATTTCAACAGATGCTTAAATAAAGAAATAAAGCAAGCATATGTATAACATACATACTTATATATACTGGTAAACCCTATATATATATATACAGTATATATATAATATATATACACTGCTCAATAAAATAAAGGGAACACTAAAATCCCACATCCTAGATATCACTGAATGAAATATTCCAGTTGTAAATCTTTATTCATTACATAGTGGAATGTGTTGAGAGCAATAAAACCTAAAAATTATCAACATAAATCACAACTAATATCACACGGAGGTCTGGAGTTGGAATTATGCTCAAAATCAAAGTGGACAATAAAGTTACAGGCTGATCCAACTTCAGTGGAAATGCCTCAAGACAAGGAAATGATGCTCAGTAGTGCGTGTGGCCTGCATGACCTCCCTACAATGCCTGGGCATGCTCCTGAAGAGGCAGCGGATGGTCTCCTGAGGGATCTCCTCCCAGTCCTAGACTAAAGCATCTGCCAACTCCTGGCCAGTCTGTGGTGAAACGTGACGTTGGTGGATGGTGCGAGACATGATGTCCCAGATGTGTTCAGGTCGGGGGAACGGGCAGGCCAGTCCATAGCTTCAATGCCTTCATCTTGCAGGAACTGCAGACACACTCCAGCCACATGAGGTCTGGCATTGTCCTGCATTAGGAGAAGCAAAGTGCCAACTGCACCAGAATATGGTCTCACAAGGGGTCTGAGGATCTCATCTAGGTAACTAATGGCAGTCAGGTTATCCTTTGCGAGCACATGGAGGGCTGTGCGGCCCTCCAAAGAAATGCCACCCCAACACCATTACTGACCCACTGCCAAACAGATCATGCAGAAGGATGTTGCAGGCAGCAGATCGCTCTCCACGGCATCTCCAGACTCTGTCACGTCTGTCATATGTGCTCAGTGTGAACATGCTTTCATCTGTGAAGAGCACAGGGCGCCAGTGGTGAATTTGCCAATCCTGGTGTTCTGTGGCAAATTCCAAGCATCCTGCATGGTGTTGGGCTGTGAGCAAAACCCCCATCTGTGGACGTTGGGCACTCAGACCATCCTCATGGAGTCAGTTTTTAACCATTTGTGTAGACAAATGCACATTTGTGGCCTTCTGGAGGTCATTTTGCAGGGTTCTGGCTGTGCTCCTCCTGTTCCTCCATACACAAAAGCTGAAGTAGCGGTCCTGCTGCTGGGTTGTTGCCCTACTACAGCCCCCTCCACATCTCCTGGTGTACTGGCCTGTCTCCTGGTAGCACCTCCAGCCTCTGGACACTACGCTGACAGACACAGCAAACCTTCTTGCCACAGCTCGCATTGATGTGCCATCCTAGATGAGCTTCACTACCTGAGCAACTTGTGTAGATTGTAAAGTCCATCTCATGCTACAACGAGTGTGAAAGCACAACCAACATTCAAAAGTGATCAAAACATCAGCCAGAAAGCATTGGTACTGAGATGTGGTCTGTGGTCCCCAACTGCAGAACCACTCCTTTTTTGAGTGTGTCCTGATAACTGCCAATAATTTCCATCTGTTGCCTATTCCACTTGCACAACAGCATGTGAAATTGATTGTCAAACAGTGTTGCTTCCTAAGTGGACAGTTTGATTTCACAGAAGTATGATTTACTTGGACTTATAATCTGTTGTTTAAGTGTTCCTTTTAGTTTTTTGAGCAGCGTATATAAATATACATACGCATAAAAAAATCTTCCTTCTTACCCCCCAATGGGGGTGGTATTTTTTTTGTTCTTTCTCATTCTCAAATCCTCTACCAGAGGCCTGGGAGTTTGAGGGTTCTGCGCAGGATCTTAGTTGTTCCCAGCATTGCGCTTTTCTGGATAGAGTTAGATATTGCTCCTGGGATCTCTTGTAGCCATTTTCCCAACTTTGGGGTCACTGCTCCAAGAGCTCCTATCACCTCTGAAATCACTGTTGCCTTCACCTATCACATCTTCTCCAGTTCTCCTTTGAGGCCTTGGTATTTATCCAGCTTCTCATAGTCCTTCTTTCTGATGTTGCTGTCACTTGGTATTGCCACATCTATTATCATTGCTGTCTTCTGATCCTTGTCTAGTATCACAGTGTCTGGTTGGTTAGCCAACACCTGCTTATCCATCTGGATCTTGAAGTCCCACAGGAGTTTAGCCCTTTCATTTTCCACCACTTTTTCTTGGGTCTCCTACCTGGACTTAGGGGGGCTGAGCCCATATACTGTGCAGATACTCCTGTATACAATTCCCGCTACTTGGTTGCGGCATTAGGTTTACACTGTTCCTGCATACAGGTACTTGTAGCATGTCTGTACATGTGATATGTGCCCTGCTGGTAATTCCATTCCATCAGTCTTGACTACCTTGCCTCTCTTTATTACCAACTGGTTGCACTTTTCCAGTCCGAATGACATCCCAATGTCTTCACTAGTGTTGAGCGATACCGTCCGATACTTGAAAGTATCGGTATCGGATAGTATCGGCCGATACCCGAAAAGTATCGGATATCGCCGATACCGATACCCGATACCAATACAAGTCAATGGGACACCAAGTATTGGAAGGTATCCTGATGGTTCCCAGGGTCTGAAGGAGAGGAAACTCTCCTTCAGGCCCTGGGATCCATATTACTGTGTAAAATAAAGAATTAAAATAAAAAATATTGATATACTCACCTCTCCGGAGGCCCCTGGACATCACCGCTGGTAACCGGCAGCCTTCTTTGCTTAAAATGAGAGCGTTTAGGGCCTTCCATGACGTCACGGCTTCTGATTGGTCGCGTGCCGCTCATGTGACCGCCACGTGACCAATCACAAGCCGTGACGTAATTCTCAGGTCCTAAATTCCGAATTCTAGGAATTTAGGACCTGAGAATTACGTCACGGCTTGTGATTGGTTGCGTGGCGGTCACATGAGCGGCACGCGACCAATCAGAAGTCGTGACGTCATGGAAGGCCCTAAACGCGCTCATTTTAAGCAAAGAAGGCTGACGGTTACCAGCGGTGATGTCCAGGGGCCTCCGAACAGGTGAGTATATCAATATTTTTTATTTTAATTCTTTATTTTTTACATGGATATGGATCCCAGGGCCTGAAGGAGAGTTTCCTCTCCTTCAGACCCTGGGAACCATATACTGGGAACTTCCGATTCCGATTCCCGATACCACAAAAGTATCGGATCTCGGTATATCGGAATTCCGATACCGCAAGTATCGGCCGATACCCGATACTTGCGGTATCGGAATGCTCAACACTAGTCTTCACTGTAGATCCTTGTCAGGTGGATCAGTGAATTGGTTGTCTCATTTGTTTTTTGCATACAGCTTGATGTCATCCATATAGAGGAGGTGGCTGATGGTGCTTCCACTCTTGAACTTGCATCCATAGCCAGACTCTGTAATTATATGACTAAGAGAGTTCAAGCTTATGCAGAACAGCAATGGGGACAGTGCATCACCTTGGTATATGATGCATTTGATGGTCATTTGGGCTAGTTGTCTTGAGTTGACTTCCAATGTTGTTTTCCATAGCCCCATTGAGTTTCTAAGGAAGGTTCTTAATTTCCTTTCGACATTGTAGAAAGCCAAACATTCACAGATTCATGTGTGTGGCATAGAGTCATAGGCTTTCCTGTAGTCAATCCAGGCTGTGGATTGGTCTGTCTGGATCTTGAGTCTTGAGTGACTGCTCTATCTACTAGGAGCTGGTGCCTACAGCCTCTGGTGTTGGTCCCAATGCTCCAATGCCTGTCTGAGCTGGATTCATGTACTGGTTCATATTGTTCTGTAGCTTGGTTATTCAATAGTGCCTTTATTCATTACTAATAGCTGCTATTACATTTTTAAACTTTTTCTAACCCTAACTAGATTTAGGTTTAAAGATAGCGATTGGTATAGTTGGTATAGAGTTAAGGCCCCGTCACACATAGCGATTTACCAACGATCACGACCAGTGATACGACCTGGCCGTGATCGCTGGTAAGTCGCTGTGTGGTCGCTGGGGAGCTGTCACACAGACAGCTCTCTCCAGCGACCAACGATCAGGGGAACGACTTCGGCATCGTTGAAACTGTCTTCAACGATGCCGAAGTCCCCCTGCAGCACCCGGGTAACCAGGGTAAACATCGGGTTACTAAGCACAGGGCCGCGCTTAGTAACCCGATGTTTACCCTGGTTACCAAAAAAAACAAACAGTACATACTCACCATCTGATGTCCATCAGGTCCCTTGCCGTCTGCTTCCTGCTCTGACTGAGTGCCGCCGTACAGTGAGAGCAGAGCGCAGCGGTGACGTCACTGCTGTGCTGTGCTCTCACTGTACGGCGGCACTCAGTCAGAGCAGGAAGCAGACGGCAAGGGACCTGATGGACATCAGATGGTGAGTATGTACTGTTTGTTTGTTTTTACATTTACGCTGGTAACCAGGGTAAACATCGGGTTACTAAGCGCGGCCCTGCGCTTAGTAACCCGATGTTTACCCTGGTTACCAGTGAAGACATCGCTGGATCGGTGTCACACACACCGATTCAGCGATGTCAGCGGGACCTCAACGACCAAAAAAAAGGTCCAGGCCATTCCGACACGACCAGCGATCTCGCAGCAGGGGCCGGGTCGCTGGTACGTGTCACACATAGCGAGATCGCTACTGAGGTCGCTGTTGCGTCACAAAACTTGTGACTCAGCAGCGATCTCGCTAGCGATCTCGCTATGTGTGACGGGGCCTTTAGGTTTTTGGCTAATATTAGAGCTAAAGTTAGGCTTAGGGCTATGGTAGGATTAGTAATAAGATTAAGGACGGTAAAATTGTTTCACAATAAAAACAGAAAATGTAATAAAAAATATATATATTTTTGTTAATGTTACTTCTGATTTTAGCTGCATGCAGGAAAAATAAAAATAAGATGGTCAAGGCACAAACTAAGTATATCAGTATTTTCCCCACGTTACAATGTATGTGTTTGGGGGATAAGTAGTTTTACAGTGATCTGGTGGAAGGGAGTCAGGGAGTTTTAACAGTTCACAGGTTAGGGGTAGAGATGAGTGAACCTTTTAAGGTTCAGTTTGGCTCGGTGAACTTCCCAATGTTCGCCGAACTTATCTGAACCCCATTGAATTCAATGGGAGGCAAAACCAAACGCATAGAGGGGGGCACAAAATCTGCCAAAAAGCTCAAATTAGGGGCAGACACCAGGAAAATGGCATCAAATGACCCAGAGTACAAATAGTATAATTGTGCAGCATGGATGCATGGGACAGGGCTTGGTCCAGCATTTCTAGTTTAAACATTGATCAGTAACAGGTGGATATGTGACAGGTATAGGCCTGGCGCTCTGAGAATCCTGCTAAATTCAGGCACCCACATGAAGAAGACCCACTTTCTAGTCCAAACATTTTCAAAAATTAGGGGCAGACACCATGAAAAGAGACCAATTGACCCACAGTAGAAATGTTATAATGGCGCAGCAGTTAGGCATGGGCCATGCATAAAACAAGGTCTGGGCCAGCATTTATAGCTTTGAAATTAAGAGGTGGGTGAGGGACGAGTGTAGACCTGCTGTGCTGGGAGCCCTGTCAAATTCAGGCAACACACATGAAGGAAACCCAACTTGGAGTCCACACATTTGTAAATATTAGAGTAAGACACCATGAAAAGTGGCATAAATTGACCAACAGTAGAAATTTCATAATGAAGCAGCATGGATGAATGGGACAGGGCCTGGCCCAGCATTTCTAGCTTACAAATTGATCAGTAAGAGGTGGATGAGTGACAGGTGTAGGCCTGGTGCTCTGAGACCCCTTCCACTACAAGCAACTCGCCAGACGGAGACCCAACTTGGAGTATCCAGATTTCAGAAAAATTATTGGCACGAGCCAGTGTTTGTTCAGTAGTGCTTTCAGTAACATTACCATCTACCCCACGTGCACTTTGAACACCTTGCGTATTCCCCCTTCCACCATGACCTTGCTTTTTTCCACTCATGTTAGATGTACCCTTCCCCTCTTTTAAACAGCTGTTTCACAACCTTAGGCCCAGACCTGTCAGTCACTTGTCATTAATTTAACAATCAGTATTTATTTGCTGGGATAGTGTGGCTGGACCATAGAATTAGCACAAAGGATTTATATGCTGAAGTGGAGATTGGTGGCTCTAGCAAAGAATCAGCAGCACTATAAATGTAGAATGTATGTGCTGAAGTAGCGACTGGTCACTGTACCATAGAATTAGCAGCACCATGGATTTATATGCTGAAGTGGCAACTAGTTTCTGTACCACAGAATCAGCAGCGCTATGGATTCATATGCTGAAGTGGCGACTGGTCGTTGTAGCATAGAATCAGCAGCACTATGGATTTATATGCTCTATGCTGAAGTGGGAATTGTGGCTGCACCACATATTTAGCACTCCAGATTTATATGTTGGAAGGTCGACTTGACACAGGAACGATAAATAAATCACCTAGCTAACTATCTGACTACCTTCAGCAGCAACAGCATCATTACACTGTTAAAATTCACAAAATGGTGCCAAAGCCACATGTCTGCTTTTTATTTGGAGGAGGGACATGTGACTTTGGCAGCCAATGAGACAAGCCCTTGTGTCTGGAAGTTGTGGAAGGTTTCTGCGCACACATTAAGTTAATAAAAAAAATTAAAAAAAAGAATAACAGTCCGCAGCTCCTCTGACCTCTCCCCTCCCCCTCCCCTCATCAAACACATGCCCCCGCTCATTATACAGCACCACTATACTAGCCAAATTCCTAACAAAAGTATTAGTGGAAACTCGATCATTTACTGAACTTTGGCTGAATTTTGCCGACATTGAGGAAAATGCTCGGGAATTCAAACATGAATCCGAATGTGTAAGGTTGTGTCTTTGTCGAATTTGAGACTGGCACACCTTTTCTGAACAATTTCGCTCATCTCCAGTTAGGGGGTGCATGATACTTGCTTTGCTCCGGGCACTAGTAACCCATGTTACACCACTGCCTCTAATGCAATGCACCTTTGTACAAATGCATATAATCAGATTTGCTATGCTTATATTGAACTGTGGTGTATTGTGATAACTTATCCAACAGCACCATCTATTGACAATGTTCTAATTACAGTTTACTTTCTATTTCATTGCTTACTGGGCAATTTAATCTTTAAGGCTCATCAAGGCTTCCGTTGTTTCCCATCAGTCTCTGCATTAGCCTTGCCCCCTTCTTCTCCAGCAGCCATTTTGGCCTCATGGATGCTGACATGCTGATTATCTCTCCCTTATTTTCAGCCCATCTGGTTGTTTACCTCCACATAGCACAGTCGGTGAGTTATTTTGCCCTTGTTAGAGCTCACCATGTTGCATTATATAGCTACTCTGCTCCATGTTTTATATCAAAGTACAGGAAAGATATATATCTTGGTACCGTGTTAGCCAGTAGATAGAAAAATATTTAGAATTGAGAGTCCTTAGTGGTTGATACCTTTTAATGGCTAACTGAAAAGATGGTAACAAATTGCAAGCTTTTGAGACTACACAGGTCTCTTCATCAGGCAAAGACTAAAAGAAATTCTGAAGAATCACATATTTATGCACAACATAGTACAGAAAAAAAGAATAAAAAACCATGGATAAGACAGGTGACATGAAGCAGAATTGCCATGAGTGATAAACAGTTATGTCCATAAATATTGGGCCAGTTCTTAGATAAGGAATGTTTTATTGTCCTCTGATTGGGGTTGGTTCTGTTGTGATGACCCCACATGGTCTGAGGGGCAAGTTCCTTAGTTGATGTAAAAAGACATAAATCCATGCGACACATTCATTCCTGCAGTGAGACTGTCAAAGGTCGTCATCAGTTTATATTCCCAGACTCTTCTGTCTCTCGTAGATTTGAAGCTACCTTTTAACACAAGTAATTTCATGTCCATAATGTTACGATTTGGGAGACAAAAATGTATTGCCACAGGTAGATCCATTCTTTTTTCTCTTATTGTGTGGTGGTGAGAATTCATTCTTGTTTTAAGCTTTTGCCCTGTCTCCCCCACATACAGACCCCCAGTTGGACATTTAGTACAAATAATTAAGTACACCACATTAGAAGTGACACAGCTGAAAGTACCTGGGATCTTGTAGTCCTGATTTGAGTTGGGGATCTTTATCTTGTCCATGGTCATTATAAATGGACTGGTTTTACATTTTTTCTGATTGC
Organism: Ranitomeya variabilis; assembly: GCF_051348905.1. Taxonomy (NCBI): domain Eukaryota; kingdom Metazoa; phylum Chordata; class Amphibia; order Anura; family Dendrobatidae; genus Ranitomeya; species Ranitomeya variabilis. The sequence continues at coordinate 525,850,908 of NC_135234.1, read as the reverse complement.
AAGGAAAGGTACCTGCAGCTGTTGGAGAGGACAGGGAGCTCTTGACAATGATGCTTCTTAGATTTGGGGGCTGCCTAAAACACAGTAGTGGGGGGTCTGGAAAAATAGATTGTAACCGGGCATCTTTCTGTAGTAAAGGTTGTAATTTCTGTGCAGCTCCCCTTAGCACCTCCAGATTTGGATTGTAGGTAACTACTAGACGTACCCGGTTATTTTGTTCTTTAGCTTTGTAATGTAGCAGGTGATTCCTTGATATTCTGGTGGCTCTTGTAATCTGGTTTTCAATTGTTCTTGGATGGTAGCTCTGATTCAAAAAGGTCTTTCTGAGGCGACCAAGGTGTTCATCCCTGTCCATTGGGTTGGAACATATACCATTGTATCTGATGGCTTGGCTCCAGACAATGGAGTTTATTATGTGTTTTGGATGGAAACTGTCCCATTTAAGGTATGTTGGATGGTCGATTGGCTTCTGATACAGGGATGTCTCTATTTTATTGTTCTGCAGCTTAATGATGGTGTCCAACAAGATAATTTCAGTACAGGAGTAGTTGAATGTCAAGTTGATGGTTGGATGAAATTGATTAAACTGTTCATGGAACGTCTTTAGCTGTAGCTCAGACTCCGTCCAGATGATTAAAATGTCATCAATGTAGCGGTAGTAGGCCAGAGGCCTGATGGGACATGAGGACAAAAAGTCGCTTTCAAGCTTGGCCATAAAAAGATTATATCAAAGTAGTCTTTTGATATTACAGATGTTTATACTACTGCCATGTTGTGCAATTACACTGTGAATGTCCTGTACCATACATAATGCTATGTATTTAGATATGTTGTATGCCTTGCACTGAGTACTTTCATTTTTTCTTATAGTTTTACACTATCCTATTAATAAAAGTTGAAAAGGACCCCCTGCATCTACCTGAATGCATCGATAGGAAAGAGTTTAGCTGTCTGTCAACTCACTTTTCTTAAGCATAAATTTGAGGGTGCCAGAACACCGGGGCTACTAAAAGACTGGCAATTATGCAATTCAAAGCTATGCTTCAGTTCTGATTATTACATTCAGTTACATGTATTTTCAGCTTTACTTTTAGGTCATCGTTTACTAATCTTTAAATTAACTTTTATTTAGAATTTGAACTTTAAAAATGATTCACTTTCTATCTATTTTTTATTGTTACTTTACATGGAGCTGTGGTAAATATTATTGCAAGCTATTCCTCTTTTGACCTTTTCTCAGCCAGGTCCTGCATAAAAGATGACTGCACATTATTATTATAGATGTCCTTTGCTAAACATATACAAAAATAGAAAAAGTTGGAAATGTCTACAAGCTCTTGATATCCTCATATTGCACGGTATATAATAGTTTTTTCCTCAGATTCAGCTTTATAGATGAACGGAAAATCAAAATAATATATTCACCGTTAGTAACAACTCCATTTTTTGTACACATTACTATGAAACAAAATCAAATAAATAACACAGGGGTCTCACGGGAAAGCGTTGCTTGCAAAATAAAATTATGAATAAAACAAGTTCTTGAGTGTGACTCATCCAACTATAATGAAAAATAATACAAACTTTTCCATATATCCATAATTTTTCTTGTGCGATGCTCATTTACATTCACTTTGCCTGCTTACATAGATTTACACAGTTTCAATCTGTTTATTAACTCCAGTTTCGTAAGACTATAAACACGACCTCGTATAACTGCATTAGGCGTAGTGAGATATATTTACGGATTCCCCATCATTAATTGTATCATCATCTGTGTATAAACTAAGTCTAACTGTTTATAAACATTTTCTTATTATCACTTCTTGTCTTTTGCCATGTGTGTCCCGGTTACTATAATAGCTCTCTCTAGCCCTTACACACCATTTTATGTATGTACATTTACTGAATTTCTGCATAAGGCTGTGCAGTTTCTTGTTGGCTGCTTGCCCAGACTCTGGGTAGTGAATATAGGCAATGGTAAATTGTACTGTATCCCTTGGGAATCTTCCAGAATCTTTAAGTTCCCCAGCCAAATAGAGTTCAAAATGCTCTCAAGCATAGTGTGATCCATCCATCGTAGCGACTGAGTTGTTGGCTGTATACCAGAGTGCTACAGGGCTCAAACTCTACATAATCCCTCCAGGGCTTTCACAGTCTACAATACGTTTCAATGCAAAAAAAAAAAAAAAAAAGAGGAATTAAATTCAGACTGCCACCATGTCCTCAGTTCAACTTTGTAACTGGTCTTTAAATGTGTGTTTAATATGTGGGTTTCTTGTAACTAAGCTGCAAGCTTCACATTGCAAGAATTTCATGGTCAAGTCATGTAGTTCCTTCCGTATCGCTTTCTTTGTACACTATAAGAAAGAGTTTGTGCAGAAACAAATAGACATATGTTACATTAGTTTCATAGTGACCCTAACACATACCCTATACAGCCAACCAGTCAGAAGCTTGCTTCATTTTTTAACTGGACAATGGGCACATTTTAACCCATTTCTTCAAAATGCTTCAACATACTTCAACATACAGGTGCCTCTCACTAAATTAGAATATCATGAAAAAGTGAATTTATTTCAGTTCTTCAATACAAAAAGTGAAACTCATATATTATATAGAATCATTACAAGCAGAGTGATCTATTCCAAATGTTGATTTCTGTTAATGTTGATGATTATGGCTTACAGCCAATGAAAATCCAAAATCATTATCTCAGTAAATTAGAATATTTTGCAAACCCAGCTTGAAAAATTATTTTAAAATCCAAAATGTTGGACTACTGAAATGTATGTTCAGCAAATGTACTCAATATTTGTGGGGACTGCTTTTGCATCAATTACTGCATCAATGTGGTGTGGTGTGGCATGGAGGCAATCAGCCTGTTGCACTGCTGAGATGTTATGGAAGCCCAGGTAGCTTTGATAGCAGCCTTCAGATCATCTGCATTGTTGGGTCTGGTGTCTCTCATCTTCATCTTGACAATACCCCATAGCTTCTCTATGGAATTAAGGTCATGCAAGTTTGCTGGCCAATCAAGCACAGTGATGCTGTTATTTTTAAACCAGGCATTGCTACTTTTGGCAGTGTGGACAGGTGCCAAGTTCTGCTGGAGAATTAAATTTCCATCTCCAAAAAGCGCTGGTCGGCAGAGGGAAGCATGAAGTGCTCTAAAATTTCCAGGTAGACGGCTGCGCTAACTTTGGTCTTGATAAAACACAGTGGACATACACCAGCAGATGACATGGCTCCCCAAACCATCACTGATTGTAGAAATTTCACACTGGACCTCAAGCAGCTTGGATTGTGTGCCTCTCCACTCTTCCTCCAGACTCTGGGACCTTGATTTCCAAATGAAATGCAAAATGTACTTTCATCTGAAAGCAACACCTTGGACCACTGAGCAACAGTCCAGTTCTTTATCTCCTTGGCCCAGGTTAGACGATTTTGGTGTTGTCTATTGGTCATGAGTGGCTTGACACAAGGAATAGCCCATGTCATGGATACGTCTGTGTGTGGTGGCTCTTGAAGTAATGACCCAGCAGCAATCCACTCCTTGTGAATCTCCCTCGAATATTTGAATGGCCTTGTCTTAACAATCCTTTCAACCTGTTATCCTGGTTGCTTGTACACCTTTTTTTTACCACACTTTTTCTTTCCACCTAACTTTCCATTAATGTGCTTGGATACAGCACTCTGTGAACAGCCAGCTTCTTTAGCAATGACCCTTTGTGTTATGATCTGGTGACCTTGGAGCCGCATGAGAGACTTTCTCAGGAGTAGGTGGTACCTGTACTGACCGCAAACCCCAAACTAACACCGCAACTAGAAGTAGCCGTGGGATGTACCTAACACGTCCTAGACACCTCGACACAGCCGGAGGACTAAATACCCCTATAGATGGAAATGGGAATTCTATCTTGCCTCAGAGCAGAACCCCAAAGGATAGGCAGCCCCCCACAAATATTGACTGTGAGTATAAGAGGAAAAACACACGCAGGCAGAAAAACAGGATTTAGCAAAAGAGGCACTTCTAGCTAAATAGAAAAGGGTAGGACGGAATTCTAAGCGGTCAGTATTAAAATCCTAAAAATATCCACAGCAGATAATACAAATATTCTACATCTAACTAAAGACATAGAAAGTATATCTGCATCTCCTGAGAATCCAGCATGACTGAAAAATCCAAACAAAGTCTAAGCTGGACAAAAACACAATGAATTGCACTGAATTGCAAAGCACACTGCATGTGTGCACAGAGACAAAAAACCAGACACTTATCTTAGTTGAATTGGCAGCAGGGCATGATGAGCCAGAGAGAGATGCAATCCCTCCAAGTACAATGGACAACTGGCATGGACTCATGGATCCTGCACACCTAAATACCTAATAGAGCAGCAATCAGCAGAAACACCTGCCAGGATTACAACCCCAAGACAACTGCACTACCACCAACAACCACCGGAGGGAGCCCAAGAGCAGAATTCACAACACCTTTGTGGCTTACCCTCCTTGTGGAGTGTGTCAATGACTGCCTTTTGATAATCTGTCAAGTCAGCATTCATCCCCATGATTGTGGATCCTACTGAAACAGACTAAGGGACATTTTTAAATGCTTAGGAAGCCTTTGCAGGCGTTTTGTTAATTATTCTAATTTACTGTTATAATGACTTTTGGGTTTTCATTGGCTGTAAGCCATAGTCATCAACATTAACAGAAATAAACACTTGAAATAGATCACTCTGTTTGTAATGACTCTTTATAATATATGAGATTCACTTTTTGTATTGAAGAACTGAAATACATTAACTTTTTGATGATTTTTCTAATTTAGTGAGAGCACTTGTATTTATGTGCTTTTTGCAACTAAAATATATATTTTTAAAGTAAATAGGGCATAATAAATATTTTCTGACGAGCTATAATCTACTATATAATTGTCTAAGGGTCCCTTCCGTCTGTCCTTCTGTCTGTCTTTCTGTCACAGATATTCATTGGTCACGGCCTCTGTCTGTCATGGAATCCAAGTCGCTGATTGGTCTCGCCAGCTGCCTGTCATGGCTGCCGCTACCAATCAGAGACGGCCACAGTCCGATTAGTCCCTCCCTACTCCCCTGCAGTCAGTGCCCGGCGCCCGCTTCATACTCCCCGCAGTCACCGCTCACACAGGGTTAATGCCAGCGGTAACAGACCGCATTATGCCGTGGGTAACTCACTCCGTTACCGCCGCTATTAACCCTGTGTGACCAAGTTTTTACTACTGATGCTGCCTATGCAGCGTCAAAAGTAAAAACATCTAATGTTAAAAATAATAAAAAAAATAAAAAATCATTATATACTTACCTTCCGCCGCCTTTCCCGCTCCGGTGACCGCTCCATGCAAGCGGCAGATTCCGGTGGCAAGGATGGTCTGCAAGAAGGACCTGCCATGTGACCGTGACATCATCACAGGTCCTGTGCGCCTGCGCGAGAAGGATCTGCAATGATGTCACGGTCATGTGACCGCGACACGGTCATGGGACCGTGATGTCATCACAGGTCCTGCGCACCTGTGCGAGAAGGAGGTGACAGGACTACAAGGGGCCCTCGGAAGGTGAGTATATGTTTATTTTTTATTTTTTAACCTGTGACATACGTGGCTGGGCAATATACTACATAGCTGGGCAATATACTACGTAGCTGGGCAATATACTACGTGACTAGCCAATATATTATGTGGCTGGGCAATATACTACGTGGCTCTGTGCTGTATACTACGTCGCTGGGCAATATACTATGTAACTGGGCAATATACTACGTGGCTGGGCAATATACTACGCCACTAGGCAATATACTACGTAACTGGGCAATATACTACGTGGGCTGGGCAATATACTACGTGGGCTGGGCAATATACTATGTGGGCTGTGCAATATACTACGTGGACATGCATATTCTAGAATACCCGATACGTTAGAATCGGGCCACCATCTAGTACATAATAACCATGTAAGTACCATTGCAATAAATAAAAAGTACTAGAGGGCCAGAAGATGATGGCTGTGTCCTTGCGTGACATAGAAGTGTGTTTGTGCCTAATCTATGACAGGGTGAATGCTTACAAAAGAAAATAACACAGAAATTGTATTCAGTCGTCTGATCATCAGTTTCAAAATACATTAAGTATAAAAGCACCCAATGAGTTACATTTGTGCTTGGTCTTGCTACAATAAACTATAAAGGTTCTTTTTATGTGATGTCAGTAAAGACTAAAATTTTTCCAATTTCTACAGTGGCTAGTTGTATATATAATGTTATTTTGCTTTGACAGTAATGTAACTTTTCAGAGTTTGATCACAGTGTGATATAAGCGTCATCTGATTTTCTCATACATGGAGAAATCTTCTCTATTCTTTGTTCCAGCTGGCGTGCTGAGAGGTCGCATCACTGATGTGATGGCTCACCAAACCATCCGTATCGTCATGGGACATGGCCATTTCTGGATTATCAGCAGAAAGGTAACTTTGCTTTTTTATGTTTGTTCATTTCAATTCAAGGATTTTACTCTGTCTCTGTCTTTATTATATTTAACTACAGTGGGGAAATGACTATGGGAGAATGGATGGAGCCATGTACCATAAAATTCTTAGTGACAACCTCCTTTACTTTTGCCAGGACATTAAAAATGGGTCGTGGCTGGGTCTTCCAGCAAGACAATGACCCAAAACATACAGCCAAGGCAACAAAGGAGTGGCTCAAAAAGAAGCACATTAAGGTCATGGAGTAGCCTAGCCAGTCTCCAGACCTTAATCCCATAGAAAACTTATGGAGGGAGTTGAAGCTCCAAGTTGTCAAGTGATAGCCTCAAATTCTTAATGATTTAGAGATGATCTGCAAAGAGAAAGGGACCAACATTCCTCCTGACATGTGCGCAAACCTCATCATCAACTACTAAAAATGTCTTATAAGAATAAACGCGTGCACAGCCGTTAGAGAGGTGCCAGAGTAGGTTCCAATACCATGAATAATAGCAAAAAACTCGGCACTCAGACTTAACTTAATCAGATAAAGTGATTTAATGATGTCCACGGTAAATAACAGAAGAAACTTTTCGGTCCTATAGCCGGACCTTCATCAGTCACAATATTTGATCGTGAACAGAAGTTAGTGGACCCGAAAGATTATGGGTTTCATTAAGGTCATATATATAGGTGAACACAGCCAGTGTCTCAGGGGGATAAGTCTGGCGGTATTGCCTTCTGTTTTATAGAGCCTGCGTGTCCTGGTCAGTGGAGGACGCGGTATCCACTGACCAGGACATGCAGGTTCTATACCACAGAAGGCAATACTGCCGGACTTATCCCCCTGAGACACTGGCTGTGTCCACCTATATCTATGACCTTAATAAAAACCCATAATCTTTCGGGTCCACTAACTTCTGTTCACGATCAAATATTGTGAGTGATGAAGGTCCGGCTATAGGACCGAAATGTTTCTTCTGTAATTTACCGTGGACACCATTAAATCACTTTATCTGATTAAGTTAAGTCTGAGTGCCGAGTTTTTTGCTACTACTAAAAACGTCTGACTGCTGTGCTTGCCAACTGAGTTTTTACACCCAGCATTAAGTCTTGTTTGCCAGAGGGATCAAATATTTATTTCTCACTACAAAGTGCAAATAAATTTATATAATTTACTAAATGTGATTTTCTGGATTTTATTTTTGATATTATATCTCTCAATGTCAAAATTAACCTACCCTTAAAATTATAGACTGTTCATGTCTTTGTCAGTGGGCAAACTTACAAAATCAGCAAGGAATCAAATAATTATTTCTCCCACTGTATGGGGTTAGTAATGGGTGTTTCTTGTAGACAGAATCACAGAAAAAAATCCACCTCACCACCTGCAATTCCACACTGCCGGAGCATGGATAGCACGTGGGCAGGGTGCAACATCTAATGAAGAAAGCAGAAAAATCCAGCTCACAGGTGAAGTCCAAAAAGTGCATTTTACTATATGAAGCAAAGATTAAAATTGTATGTTCACAAAAATGAAAGTACAGTCATCCTTTGACACGGTTCAAGCGGCATACAGTACCTTGGAAAATAAAATGCACTTTTTTGACCTTCATCTGTGAGCTGGATTTTTCTGTGTCTTATAGACGTCTCTCCATTAGTAACCCATGTCCTTGATGTCAGAGGCCATAAAACAGCTGACAGCAACCCCACAAGTATTTACCCCACTCGCTACCACACCAGTGGAAGTAGAAAGAATAAGGCTAAGCGCCAGAATTTCTGTGGTGGCTGAGGGCTGATGTTCTTAGTATGGGAGGGGGGCAATATCCATGGCCTCTTCCTAGGCTATTAATATCAGCCCGCAGCTGTCTTGTTTAGCCTTTGCTGGTTAGTAATTATAGGGGGGCCCCACATTTTTTTGGGGGGGTCTTCCCTATAAAAGCCAGTGAAGGCTAGGCAAACAGCTATGAGTTGATATTAATAGACTGGGAACCTTTATGGCTGTTGGCGCCCTCCCAAAATATTAACATCAGCTCCCAGCCATCAGGTTTCCCTCAGCTGGTTATGAAAATAATAGAGGACCCCACACCATTTTTTTTATTTGCTAATTTAATTATGTATAAAGTACCAAAAAATAAGCACTCAAAGCACTGAAAACAAAACACACTGACAAATATCTATCTTCTACCATGTTCCTCATCATCACTATTTAGCTCTATCTTCAAACATCTTTAATACATAAAACTATTTAATATATATGCTGCATTTCATTACATACATGTAATACTGACAGCACACGGACACAGACAGCACATGGACACACGGATGTCACATACGTACACACAGATGGCAAACGGACATGGACCAAGGATTTCACCAGCACTGGTTTTTCCAGTGCCGGAATCACCATTACATGTGAAGGAGGCCTAAAAGGTAGTCTATTAGCACAAAATGAATGTTCAATCCATATACAGGGCCTCCCAGTGTCACTTTGGCATTTCCCACCTACTTGTATTCCATTTAACTCTGCCCTCCTCTGGATCCTGCAGTGCTAGGACTGTCTATCAAAGAAGAGGGGTGGAGACAGATGAAAAACAAATAGATGGGGAAGTGCACTTAACTGCTTAGCCACACTATCAGTACACATACCTACTGTCCTTAGTTTGAATACTGATTTTGTGCTGGCACACTGAATATAAGGCCATGTTCACACGTTCACTATTTGGCTTACAAATACTGATGTGATATACTGACCAAAAATGAAACATGTGAACGTGGCATAAGAAACAGGCTCCATTTCACATGTACAAATTTTAGGTGCATCTTCTATTTGTTTTTAATATAGAACACATATGCATTATAGTCTATGGGCTTTTCCACATGCTTATTCTTTTTCAAATTAAGATGATGGGGCAGTGTTATATTCCGATGGTTACTGAAGGAAAAAAGAATCATAAAGTTGAGCCTTAAAGGGGTTTGCAGGATATTACAGCAGTGATGGTCTATTTACTGTATCTCAACCCTGCTAAGTGCTATTCACTTCAATGAGCTAAGCTGCAGTATCTAGCATAGCCACAATCATGTATATGTCACTGTGCTAGGTACTAGAGTAAATTGGATTGTGGAGCTCAATTAAATGCCCCTGCTCCTTTGCCATGCTGAATAGTCATGTCTAAGGAGTAGTACCTCTTTGTGACAGAGACAAGTTTGAGTCTCATTTTCAAATTTGACCATTGTCATTTTATGTGGTAATATCTTTGAAATACTTCTATATATTTTCGTGACACATTGTACTTTATGATAGCGGTAAACTTAGGACAATATAAGTTTTTCTTTTTTATAAAAATAACAAAAATTAGCTATTTTAAAAATGTCAATGCTTATATCCTTAACCCCTTCACCCCAAATCCTGTTTTCACCTTCCTGACCAGGCCAATTTTTAAAATTCTGACCACTCTCATGATCCGGGTCGGAGTTTGCCATTTTTCCCCTGCTCCGGCCTGGTCATGGTGGGGTTGACTATTCCTGCCTCTCTTTGATTTGGGAGTGGCTATTTATTGGTTCTGTTGCTGGCAGCTCAGTGATGGTTTTTGGCTTGCTGAGACTTCTACCTGTGAAACCCCTGTGTTCCTTTTGCCTCTGACCTCCCTTACCTGTACCTGACCTGTCTCCTGTACCCGACCTAGGTTGACTCTTGTGTGTATCCCCTCCGTTTGTGACCCGGCTAAGACTCTGACTTTGTCTCCTGCTTCCCGTTTCTGTTCCCACACGTCTGTCTGGCTTTTTGACCTTTTGGCTTACTCTGACTCCGTTCTCTGTCTCACGTCTCTGGTACCTTTGCTCCTGGCTGGTTCGGACCCTCGGCTTGTAAATTGACCACGAGTTCTGTTTTCCCCTTTAAACCATACGCTTACCGACTGTTACGGACTTGGCTTGTTTTGACCACTCTCTGTCACCACCTGGTGGCGCAGTGCAGCGTGCACTGGGCTGCGGTGTGGTAAGTGTGACCTCATTTTCTGTCACCCACTCTCCTTCATGGAGTCTGCACATACCTGCATCGCTGCAGCATGACACCACTGTCACTTTAAGAGGTCATAACTCTGGAACGCTTCAACGGAATCCAGTGATTCTGAGAATGCTTTCTCATGACATATTGTACTTTATGATAGTGGTAAAATGTCTTTGGTATGACTTGCATTTATTTGTGAAAAAAACAGAATTTTGGAGAACACTTCACAATTTTCAAACTTTTAATTTATATGCCCTTAAATCAGAGAGTCGTATCGCACAAAATAGTTAATAAATAACATTTCCCACATATGTACTTTACATCAGCACAATTTTGTAAACAATTTTTTTGGTTAGGAAGTTATAAGGGTTAAAAGTTGACAATCGATTTCTCATTTTTACAATAAAATTTGCAAAACCATTTTTTTAGGGACCACCTCACACTTGAAGTGACTTTGAGGGGCCTATATGACAGAAAATACCCCAAAATTACACGATCCTAAAAACTGCACCCCTCAAGGTACTCAAAACCACATTCAAGAAGTTTCTTAACCCTTCAGGTGATTCACAGGATTTTTTGGAATGTGGAAGGAAAAAATAAACATTTACTTTTCTTTCACAATAATGAAACCGGAGAATAAGGACCATACATTTTGTGCAATTTTTCCTGAGCATGCCAATACCCCATATGTGGGGGAAATCTTCTGTTTGGGCACACGGGAGGGCTTGGAAAGGAAGGAGCGCCATTTGACTTTTTGAATGTAAAATTTGCTGGTGTAATTAGTGGACGCAATGTCATGTTTGGATAGCCCCTGATGTGCCTAAACAGTGGAAACCCCCAAGAAGTGACATCATTTTGGAAACTAGACCCTGTAGGGAACTTATCTAGATATGTATTGAGCACTTTGAACCCACAGGTGCTTCACAGAAGTTTATAACGTTAAGCCATGAGAATAAAAAAAATCACATTTTTCCCAGATAAATCTTTTTTAGCTCCAAACTTTGCATTTTCATAAGGGTAACAAGAGAAATTGTTCCATACAATTTGTTGTCCAGTTTGTCCTGAGTGTGCAGATTCCCAATATATGGCGGAAAACAACCGTTTGGGTTCACGGCAAGGCTTGGAAGAAATAATTAGCTGTTGCCATGTCGAGTTTGGAGAGCCCTTGATGTGCCTAAACAGTGGAAACCCCCAACAAGTGACACTAATTTGGAAACTAGACCCCTTTTGTAACTTATCTAGATGTGTATTGAGCACCTTGAACCAACAGGTGCTTCACAGAAGTTTATAACGCAGAAATAAAAAAAAAAATCACATTTTTCCCAAATAAATCTTTTTTAGCTCTATATTTTGCATTTTCATAAGGGTAACAGGAGAAATTGCAATTTGTTGTGCAATTTCTCCTGAGTATACTGATACCCCACACGTGGGGGAATACTACTGTTTCGGCACACGGCAGGGCTTGGAAGGGAAGGAATAGCAAAATTTGATGGAATAATTAGCGGACACCATGTTGAGTTTTAAGAGCCCATGATATGCAAATTGCCTCTTCTGGGAAAAAGAGGACTTAACTCTATAGCGCCACCTGTTGGAAGTAGCGATTCCAACAGGTGGCGCTATAGAGTTAAGTCCTCTTTTTCTCAGAAGAGGCAATTTGCATATTTAATTTCCCAGAGGAGCATTGCACGGCGAATAAGCCTCCTTATCTTGACAAGCCAGCTGGTATGTCACTCTCCATAAGGAGAAACGTTACCCCTTAGACCCAAGAGCCCATGATGCACCTAAAAAGTGGAAACCACTGACAAACGACACCATTTTGGAAACTAGATCCCTTTAGGACCTTATCTAGATGTGCATTGAGTGCAGGTGATTCACAGAAGTTTAAAACGTTAGGCAGTGAAATTTAAAAAAAAAAATCACATTTTTACCACAAAAATCTTTTTTAGCTCCAAATTTTGTATTTTCGCAAGGGCAAAATGAGAAAATGGACCCTAAAGTTTGTTGTGCAAATTCTCCTGAGTTCATCAAAACCACATATCTGGTGGAAAACTACTTTTGAGGTACAGTGCAAAGCTCAGAAGGGAAGTAGCGCCATATCACAGTGCATATTTTGCTGCACTTATTTGAGGGTGCCATGTTACATTGGCAGAGCCCCTGAGGTGCCAGTACAGCAGAACCCCCCATAAGGGACCACATTTTGGAAATTATAACCCATTGGGAATTTATCTACAGATGTAGTGACGATTTTGACTCGATGGGTGTTTTCCAAAAACAGGAAGCAGTGGATGTTACTGAGTGAAAATTGCAAACTGCCGTTGTAGTGGCCATTACGCTGTAGTGACAAGTACGTTGCAATCATCAGTACATTATTCCCAGCTCATGCTTCTGGAAATACACATCTGTAAATGAGGCTGGCTCTGATCACTACAGAAATGCCAAACATGTGGGTACTAAAATGTTTAGGCACACTCGGACTCAAAAGGGAGAGGGGCAGGGCCAGAATGGCCATCTGGCCATTCTGGCAAATGCCAGAAGGGCCTGTCTGGTCATGGGCTGCCTTGTCTGCTACGTTGTTAACAGAATCGGTGTCCTCAAGATACCCACACTGTTAAGAGTTGGAATGGAGCACAAAGTTGCTGACTCCGTCACTTACCTCAGCAGGCCACGGGTATTATTAGAAATATTGGTCTTGTAGTAAATCTTCCTTTCCTCCATCCAGGGTAATATTAGTAATATATTCCATCTGGTTCATGGGGACAGAGACAACATGGGCCTCTGTGATTTCAAATGCCAGGACTGAATTTCAGCCCCAGTCCGCACCTGGAAATGGGAGTGGAGAATTTGCTTAATTTCTTTTGGGAGCGAGGAGGCATTTCGCTTTTCCAGGGCCTTTGTACTAGCGAAACCAGATTTATATCGGATTTTTATGTTTGGCTGCTGTCACACATTAAAAGACAGAATGAACAAAAACCATTTTGTTTTTTCTTACTGTTCGCGTGGTAAAATTGGTAAGACCGCTTTATTCGTTGGGTCAGTACGATTACAGTGATACCTAATTTATATTTTTTTTATGTTTTGTCAGTTTTACACAATAAAAACTATTTTAGAGAAAAGAATATTATTATTGCATTGCTTTATCCTGAGAGCTATACATTTTTTATTTTTCTGCTGATGGAGCTATATGGCAGCTTGTTTTTTGCAGGACACGATGATGTTTTCAGCGGAACCATTTTTATTTACATCCGTCTTTTTGATTGCATTTTATTGCACTTTTTTGTTCAATGGTATGATAATAAAGCATTGTTTTTTGCCTCGTTTTTTATTTATTTTATGACAGTGTTCGCTGAAGGGGTTAACTAGTGGGACAAATATGTGTACTTTTATTTTTTTTTTTCATTATTTAGGGATTTAAAAAAAAATATTTTTACACTTTGTAAAGTATAAAAGATGGGAGATTACTATATTGCATCAGATCAATGATCTGACACTCTGCACTGCAGAGTATCAGATCAGCGATCTGACAGGCAGGGAGGAGGCATGCCAGCACCTGTTCCCAGCAGGTGCTCAAAAGCCACCTTCCCTGCAGGATCCGGAAGGACCCTGCGGCCATCTTGGAGCCGGGGGTCTCCATGGAGACCATCAGGACAATGTGATCACATTGCGTTGTCCTTATGGAAGTACGCAGGGAGCCCCCTCCCTGCGCAATGCCCCTCTATGTCGCTGTCACTACTGACAGTGGCATCAGAGGGGTTAAATGCCGGCGATCGGTGCTAGCACTGATTGTGGGCATTGTTGTGGGGAGTCAGCTGTCACAGACAGCTGACACCCACGCGCGATCGCTGCGACCGAACTAGTACTGATGTTTGCGGGAACGCACCTCCCAAAGAGCAGTACTACTACAGCGCATATAAGAAGGGGTTAAACCAGATATTCGCACCTCACAAAATAGTTAGTATAATTTCCCATATGTCTACTTTATGTTGGCATCATTTTTCAAACATGCTTTTATTTCATTACGATGTTAGAACAATTAAAATTTTGCAGCAGTTTTTCATTATTTTCAATTTATAAATCCAATTTTTTACAGACCTACAGTATATCGTTTTGAAGTGACTTTAAAGCTTTCACACGATCAGTATTTGATCAGTATTTCAAATCAGCATTTGTAAGCCAAAACCAGGAGTGGGTGATAAATACAGAAGATGTGCACATGCTTCTATTAGGCCATGTGCACACGTTCAGGATTTTTAGCGTTTTTTTCGCGTTTTTTCGCTATAAAAACGTGATAAAAACGCGAAAAAACGCTAACATATGCCTCCTATTATTTACCGTGTATTCCGCATTTTTTGTGCAAATGTTGCGATTTTTTCCGCGAAAAAATCGCATCGCAGAAAAAAAAGCAACATGTTCATTAAAAATGCGGAATTGCGGGGATTCCGCACACCTAGGAGTCCATTGATCTGCTTACTTCCCGCACGGGGCTGTGCACACCATGCGGGAAGTAAGCAGATTATGTGCGGTTGGTACCCACGGTGGAGGAGAGGAGACTCTCCTCCACGCACTGGGCACCATATAATTGGCCAAAAATAAAAGAATTAAAATAAAAAAATAGTCCTATACTCACCTTTGATGTCCCCCGCAGTGTTCCCGCCTCACCGCTGCATGCCGCCGCTTCGGTTCTCATAGCTGGTGTGCGGTGAAGGACCTGTGATGACGTCACTGTCTTGTGATTGGTCGTGAGCGGTCATGTGACCGCTCACGTGACCGCTCACATGACCGCGACATCATGGAAGGTCCTGCGCGCACACACCAGCTATAGGAAGAGGAACGGACGCCGCTGAGGAGATCGTCTGGGTGAGTATAAGCATTTTTTTTATTTTTTTTATTATTTTTAAACATTCTATCTTTTACTATTGATGCTGCATAGGCTGCATCTATAGTAAAAAGTTGGTCACACTTGTCAAACAGTATGTTTGACAAGTGTGACCAACCTGTCAGTCAGTTTTCCAAGCGATGCTACAGATCGCTTGGAAAACTTTAGCATTCTGCAAGCTAATTACGCTTGCAGAATGCTAAAAAAACCGCGAAAAAAACGGAAAAAAAACGCAAAAAAAAAATGCGGATTTCTTGCAGAAAATTTCCGGTTTTCTTCAGGAAATTTCTGCAAGAAATCCGGACGTGTGCACATACCCTTATACTTCTCCTCTGATTGTCCCACTCCTTGTCTTGACTTACAAATACTGAGGTAAAAAACTGACCAAATATTGAACGTGTGAACGAACGTGGCCTAAGTGTTTATATATCAAAAACAAGAATTGATACCATTTTAAAAACTGCAGCTCTCAAATTATTCTAAACTGCTGTTAGAAAATTTGTTAACACTTCAGGTGCTAGACAAGAATTAAGGCAAAGTGAAATGAAAAAATGAAAGATTACAATTTTTCCACTAGGATATTGCTTTAGCTGCAAGTTTTTTTATTTGTATTTTTTATAAATGGTAGTAAAAAATTAACCCTAAAATGTATTATGCTATTCCTCCCGATAGTGGCAATATCCTATATGTGGTCAAAAGCTGCTGGTTGGGCTCGCAATAGGGCCCGAAGGAAAGAGGCACTGTTTTGTATTTGAAGCATAGATGTGGCTGAAATAGATTAATTTGCAGAGACCCTAAGCTACCAATACAGCAGAAACACCCACAAGTGACCCCATTTTGGAAACTAAACCCTTTGATGATTTCATCTATGGCTGTGTTAAGCATTTTATACCCACATATCTTTCACAGAGCTTAATAACATTTGAGTGTAATAATGAATTGTTTTTCAATTTTTGCCGAACGTGGCTGTATCCCATATGTGGCTGTACACTACTGTTTCAGTACACAGCAGGGATCAAATGTGTTACTTGGCTTTTAAAATGCAGATTTGAATAGATTGTCCTCTAGCTCAGCCCCTGAGGTGCCAGAACAAATGAAGGAATTCATCTAGGGGTGTAGTGAGTATTTTGAACTTGCAGGTGCTTCAAAGAATTTTATAACATTAGGATGTGGAAATATAACATTTTAGTTGTAAAAATAAAAAAATGTATGAGCAGCAAATTTATTAGTTACAAAGGGGTTAATAGGTGAAACTGGACTTCACAATTTGTTGCGCAATTTCTCCCAGATTTTGAAAGAATAGTTTGTGTGTGACATTTGCGGAGCCCCAAAGGTACCAGAAGAGCAGAAAAACGTCAAATGCAACCCCATTGTAGAAATTGCATCTCTCAATGAATTTATCTAGTTGCATTTACTATTTTACCCCACATGTGATTTCAATTTGTAACATCGATGACATGCTTTTTCTTGAGAATTTCAAATTTGCCAGTTTAGTGGCTATACATTATGCCCAGCTTGTGGGCTCTTCTCACTGCCAAGAGTGTGCAAAGCAGTCATCAAAGCAAAAGGTGGCTACTTTGAAGAACCTAGAATATAGGACGTATTTTCAGTTGTTTCAGTTGTTTCACACTTTTTTGTTAAGTATATAATTCCACATGTGTTAGTTCATAGTTTTGATGCCTTCAGTGTGAATGTACAATTTTCATAGTCATGAAAATACAGAAAAATCCTTAAATGAGAAGGTGTGTCCAAACTTTTGGTTTGTATTGTGTATATACACTCACCGGCCACTTTATTAGGTACACCATGCTAGTAACGGGTTGGACCCCCTTTTGCCTTCAGAACTGCCTCAATTCTTCGTGGCATAGATTCAACAAGGTGCTGGAAGCATTCCTCAGAGATTTTGGTCCATATTGACATGATGGCATCACACAGTTGCCGCAGATTTGTCGGCTGCACATCCCAAAGATGCTCCATACAAGGCAGGATGGATCCATGCTTTCATGTTGTTTACGCCAAATTCTGACCCTACCATCCGAATGTCACAGCAGAAATCGAGACTCATCAGACCAAGCAACGTTTTTCCAATCTTCTACTGTCCAATTTCGATGAGCTTGTACAAATTGTAGCCTCAGTTTCCTGTTCTTAGCTGAAAGGAGTGGTACCCGGTGTGGTCTTCTGCTGCTGTAGCCCATCTGCCTCAAAGTTCGACGCACTGTGCGTTCAGAGATGCTCTTAGGCCTACCTTGGTTGTAACGGGTGGCGATTTGAGTCACTGTTGCCTTTCTATCAGCTCGAACCAGTCTGCCCATTCTCCTCTGACCTCTGGCATCAACAAGGCATTTCCGCCCACAGAACTGCCGCTCACTGGATTTTTTTTCTTTTTCGGACCATTCTCTGTAAACCCTAGAGATGGTTGTGCGTGAAAATCCCAGTAGATCAGCAGTTTCTGAAATACTCAGACCAGCCCTTCTGGCACCAACAACCATGCCACGTTCAAAGGCACTCAAATCACCTTTCTTCCCCATACTGATGCTCGGTTTGAACTGCAGGAGATTGTCTTGACCATGTCTACATGCCTAAATGCACTGAGTTGCCGCCATGTGATTGGCTGATTAGAAATTAAGTGTTAACAAGAAGTTGGACAGGTGTACCTAATAAAGTGGCCAGTGAGTGTATATATATATATATATATATATATATATATATATATATATATATATATTACTGTATATGCACAGCTCTACATTATACACTATATGAAGACAGCATTATACTATATTATTGTGAAGAGCAGAACAAAAATGGTTACCTCAATGAACCATTTTAAAAAGAATTTGTGATAAATATTGACCTGTCCATTCAAGGACATTTTAGCTATAGTATGAAATCCTGTTTTTCTTGTCTGTGGAATTGCCTTTGTACTGTTTGTTGTGAAACTGCCGCCCACGAAACTGTTTTTTCTTTCTTTCCTGTTTTGTCTCTTTGTTTAAACATGCAAAACTTGTATAACCACTGAACCTACCGATACAACTATATAAAGAAGGGATAGCACCTTGAAGGCAGGCGTGCTTCAGAGACTTCCCAGTGATACACTATACAAGACGTGTCTTGTGTATTATTTCTGGTGATTCCCCACTTCCAAAGGCTGCTCCGACTGAGTGTGATCCTGACATTTCCTGGCGCCTGAACAGGGACCCGAGGTCTGTGTATTCCTTCAAGAACACCGGCAGAATACGAACGAAAAGAGAATCTGGGATAATGGACGGCAGATGAACAAAAACCTGGCCAGGTAAGAGACACTGTTAGATCTCTTATATCTGCCCTGCACTGTCCGTAAGATTTTCTGTGTCGTGTTCTTTAGCGGGTAGTTCTAGTAGAGGAGGATACCTATAGCTCGGGTTCTTGAACTATTTAGGAATTGATCACCTCACGGAGTACGGCATTGCATGAGAGTGAATGTGAATAAAAGGTGTGTGGAAGTTGGGAATAGCCCTATAAGCCGCCCAGGGTGTTGAAACAGAAGAAGTGACTGTCCCACTGGGCAACGTGGTTGCGTCCTTTCGGGGAGACCTCCGCGCCTATGGTTCAATCTCTGACCCTGTCTTTGACAAAAACCTGGTGACGGATAAGTGTATGATAGTATGAGCCCAGGACAGATAAATTAGCCTGGGACAAGAATACGTTGTGTATGATAGTATGAGTCCAGGACAGATAAATTAGCCTGGGACAAGATACGCTGTATGTTCTTTTTCTTTTTCTGTCTGGTTGCATTTGTGTTGTTTGCTATAGGTGTAGGAATCAGGATTTTCTTACATCAACACAGTTTAAACATCCTAGCTCCTTAGGAAGAAGGTAACGAGGTATTCTCATACACAAACGTGTCATGGTTCCCAATGGCAAGGGAACGTCAGAGAACATTAATAACAGAACAGCTCTTGGGTGATGGAATCTCGAGCTGACCGTGAGCTAAACCTACCACACAACTAACAGTGGCCGGGTGGCGTACCTACGTTTTATCCCTAGACGCCTAGCGCCAGCCGGAGGACTAACTAACCCTAATAGAGGAAAAGACAGACCTGGCTTACCTCTAGGGAAATTCCCCCAAAAAGGAGACAGAAGCCCCTCACATATATTGACGGTGAGTTCAGAGGAAAAGACATACGCAGTATGAAGGTAGGTTCAGCAAAGCGAGGTCCGCTTACTAGATAGCAAGAAGATACAATAGGGAACTTCACGGTCAGCTGAAAACCCTATTAAAATACCATCCCGAAATTACTTTAAGACTCATGTGTCAACTCATGACACCGGAGTGGCAATTTCGGCCCACAAGAGCTTCCAGCTACAGTAAAATAACATAACTGTGAACTGGAACAAAAATGCAAAACAAACTTAGGACTAAGAGTCCAACTTAGCTGATAGTAGTCTAGAAGCAGGAACATGCAACAGAAAGGCTCTGGTTACATTGATGGCCGGCACTAGAATAACTGAGCAGCAAGGCTAAATAGGATACACCCATACCCTGATGGAAACAGGTGAACAGAGAAAGTGAAGCACACAAGTCCAGTACCACCAGTGACCACCGGGGGAGCCCAAAAACCAAACTCACAACAGTACCCCCCCCTCAAGGAGGGGGCACCGAACCCTCACAAGAACCACCAGGGCGATCAGGACGAGCCCTATGAAAGGCACGGACCAAATCAGAGGCATGAACATCAGAGGCTGTCACCCAAGAATTATCCTCTTGACCGTAGCCCTTCCACTTGACCAGATACTGAAGTTTCCGTCTGGAAACACAGGAGTCCAAGATCTTCTCCACAACGTACTCCAATTTACCCTCAACCAACACTGGAGCGGGAGGCTCAACGGAAGGCAACACCGGTACCTCATACCTGCGCAATAATGACCGATGGAAGACATTATGGATAGAAAAAGATGCTGGGAGGTCCAATCGAAAGGACACGGGGTTAAGAATCTCCAAAATCTTATACGGGCCGATGAACCGAGGCTTAAACTTAGGAGAAGAAACCCTCATAGGGACAAAACGAGAAGACAACCACACCAAGTCCCCAACACGAAGACGAGGACCAACACGACGACGGCGGTTAGCAAAATGCCGAGTCTTCTCCTGGGACAACTCCAAATTGTCCACCACCTGTCCCCAAATCCGATGCAACCTATCCACCACAGTATCCACTCCAGGACAATCCGAAGACTCCACCTGACCGGAAGAAAAACGAGGATGAAACCCCGAATTGCAAAAGAAAGGAGAAACCAAAGTGGCAGAACTAGCCCGATTATTGAGGGCAAACTCCGCCAACGGCAAAAAGGCAACCCAGTCATCCTGATCCGCAGACACAAAACACCTCAAATAAGTCTCCAAGGTCTGATTAGTTCGCTCAGTCTGGCCATTAGTCTGAGGATGGAACGCAGACGAAAAAGACAAATCAATGCCCATCCTAGCACAGAACGCCCGCCAAAATCTAGACACGAACTGGGTCCCCCTGTCAGAAACGATATTCTCCGGAATACCATGCAAGCGAACCACATTTTGAAAAAACAGAGGAACCAACTCGGATGAGGAAGGCAACTTAGGCAAGGGCACCAAATGAACCATCTTAGAAAAACGGTCACACACCACCCAGATGACAGACATTTTCTGAGAAACAGGGAGATCAGAAATAAAATCCATAGAGATGTGAGTCCAAGGCCTCTTCGGAATAGGCAAAGACAACAACAATCCGCTAGCCCGAGAACAACAAGGTTTGGCCCGAGCACAAACATCACAAGACTGCACAAAAACTCGTACATCTCGAGACAGGGAAGGCCACCAGAAGGACCTAGCCACCAAATCCCTGGTACCAAAGATCCCGGGATGACCTGCCAACACAGAAGAATGAACCTCCGAGATGACTCTACTGGTCCAATCATCAGGAACAAACAGTCTACCAGGCGGGCAACGATCAGGTCTATCCGCCTGAAACTCCTGCAAAGCCCGTCGCAGGTCTGGGGAAACAGCAGATAATATCACCCCATCCTTAAGGATACCTGTAGGTTCAGAATCACCAGGGGAATCAGGCTCAAAACTCCTAGAAAGGGCATCCGCCTTCACATTTTTAGAACCTGGTAAGTATGAGACCACAAAATTAAACCGAGAGAAAAACAACGACCAGCGCGCCTGTCTAGGATTCAGGCGCCTGGCAGACTCAAGATAAATCAAATTCTTGTGATCGGTCAATACCACCACCTGATGTCTAGCCCCCTCAAGCCAATGACGCCACTCCTCAAAAGCCCACTTCATAGCCAAAAGCTCCCGATTACCAATATCATAATTTCGCTCGGCGGGCGAAAATGTTCGAGAAAAGAACGCACAAGGTCTCATCACGGAGCAGTCGGAACTTTTCTGCGACAAGACCGCCCCAGCTCCGATCTCGGAAGCATCGACCTCAACCTGAAAATGAAGAGTAAAATCAGGCTGACGCAACACAGGGGCGGAAGAAAAGCGGCGCTTAAGCTCCCGAAAGGCCTCCACAGCAGCAGGGGACCAATCAGCAACATCAGCACCCTTTTTGGTCAAATCAGTCAAAGGTTTAGCAACATCAGAAAAACCAGTTATAAATCGACGATAAAAATTAGCAAAGCCCAAAAATTTCTGAAGGCTCCTAAGAGAAGAAGGCTGCGTCCAATCACAAATAGCCCGAACCTTGACAGGATCCATCTCAATGGAAGAGGGGGAAAAAATGTACCCCAAAAAAGAAATCTTTTGAACCCCAAAAATACACTTAGAACCCTTCACACACAAGGAATTAGCCCGCAAAACCTCAAAAACCCTCCTGACCTGTTGGACATGAGAATCCCAGTCATCCGAAAAAATCAAAATATCATCCAGATACACGATCATAAATTTATCCAAATATTCACGGAAAATTTCATGCATAAAGGACTGAAAGACTGAAGGGGCATTTGAAAGACCAAAAGGCATTACTAAATACTCAAAATGGCCCTCGGGCGTATTAAATGCGGTTTTCCACTCATCCCCCTGCTTAATTCGCACCAAATTATACGCCCCACGGAGATCAATCTTAGAGAACCACTTAGCCCCTTTTATTCGAGCAAACAAATCAGTCAGCAGTGGCAGAGGATACTGATATTTGACTGTAATTTTATTCAAGAGTCGATAATCAATACACGGCCTCAAAGAGCCATCTTTTTTAGATACAAAGAAAAAACCGGCTCCTAAGGGAGATGAAGAAGGACGAATATGTCCCTTTTCCAGTGACTCCTTAATATATTCTCGCATAGCAGCATGTTCAGGTACAGATAGATTAAATAAACGACCCTTTGGAAATTTACTGCCCGGAATCAGATCTATGGTACAATCGCAATCTCTGTAAGGAGGTAGTGAACCAAGCTTAGGCTATTATTATTATTATTTATTATTATTATTATTTATTGTTATAGCGCCATTTATTCCATGGCGCTTTACAAGTGAGGAGGGGTATACATAATAAAAACAAGTACAATAATCTTGAACAATACAAGTCATAACTGGTACAGGAGGAGTGAGGACCCTGCCCGCGAGGGCTCACAATCTACAAGGGATGGGTGAGAATACAGTAGGTGAGGATAGAGCTGATCGTGCAGCGGTTGGTTGATCGGTGGTTACTGCAGGTTGTAGGCTTGTCGGAAGAGGTGGGTCTTCAGACTCTTTTTGAAGGTTTCGATGGTGGGCGAGAGTCTGATGTGTTGTGGTAGAGGGTTCCAGAGTAGGGGTGATACGCGAGAGAAATCTTGTATACGATTGTGGGAAGAGGAGATAAGAGGGGAGTAGAGAAGGAGATCTTGTGAGGATCGGAGGTTGCGTGTAGGAAAGTACCGGGAGATGAGGTCACAGATGTAAGGAGGAGACAGGTTGTGGATGGCTTTGTACGTCATGGTTAGGGTTTTGTACTGGAGTCTCTGGGCAATGGGGAGCCAGTGAAGGGATTGACAGAGGGGAGAGGCAGGGGAATAGCGGGGGGACAGGTGGATTAGTCGGGCAGCAGAGTTTAGAATAGATTGGAGGGGTGCGAGAGTGTTTGAGGGGAGGCCACAGAGCAGGAGGTTGCAGTAGTCAAGACGAGAGATGATGAGGGCATGGACTAGGGTTTTTGCAGATTCTTGGTTGAGGAATGAATTCGTGCAATATTTTTGAGTTGAAGTCGGCAGGAAGTGGAAAGGGCTTGGATATGTGGTTTGAAGGAGAGATCAGCGTCAAGGATAACCCCGAGGCAGCGAGCTTGTGGGACTGGGGAGAGTGGGCAGCCATTTACTGTAATGGATAGGTTCGTTGGGGGGGTCACGTGAGATGGGGGAAAGATGATGAATTCTGTTTTGTCCATGTTAAGTTTCAGAAATTTAGCGGAGAAGAAGGATGAAATAGTGGACAGACATTGAGGGATTCTGGTTAGTAGGGAGGTGATATCTGGTCCAGAGATGTAGATCTGTGTGTCATCAGCATAGAGGTGATACTGAAAGCCATGAGATTCTATGAGCTGTCCCAGGCCAAAGGTGTAAATGGAGAAGAGCAGGGGCCCAAGGACTGAACCTTGTGGGACTCCGACAGAGAGGGGGCGAGGTGAGGAGGTGGTGTGTGAGTGGGAGACGCTGAATGTCCGGTCTGTTAGGTATGATGAGATCCAGGATAGGGCCAAGTCTGTGATGCCAAGGGATGAAAGGGTCTGTAATAATAGGGAATGGTCCACTGTGTCAAAGGCAGCCGACAGGTCGAGGAGGAGGAGAACAGAGTAGTGTCGCTTGCTCTTGGCGGTTAAAAGGTCAGTGGTTACCTTAGTTAGGGCAGTTTCAGTGGAATGGTGTGACCGGAAGCCAGATTGTAAGCGGTCAAAGAGGGAGCAAGAAGAGAGATGGGAGGACAGTTCAAGGTAGACGTGTTGTTCCAGTAGTTTTGAGGCTCCTCAAAAACATCACGATAATCAGATAAAAATTCCGGAATCTCAGAGGGAATAGATGACGAAATGGAAACCAAAGGTACGTCCCCATGAGCCCCATGACATCCCCAGCTTAACACAGACATAGCTTTCCAGTCAAGGACTGGGTTATGAGATTGTAACCATGGTAATCCGAGCACCAAAACGTCATGTAGATTGTACAACACAAGGAAGCGAATCATCTCCTGATGGTCTGGATTCATACGCATAGTCACTTGTGTCCAGTATTGTGGTTTATTACTAGCCAATGGTGTAGAGTCAATACCCTTCAGAGGTATAGGAACTTCCAGAGGCTCTAGATCAAACCCACAGCGCCTGGCAAAGGACCAATCCATTAGACTCAAAGCGGCGCCAGAGTCGACATAGGCATCCGCGGAAATTGACGATAATGAACAAATCAAGGTCACAGACAGAATAAACTTAGACTGTAAAGTGCAAATTGAAATAGACTTATCAATAGTGTTGAGCGATACCGTCCGATACTTGAAAGTATCGGTATCGGAAAGTATCGGCCGATACCGGCAAAGTATCGGATCCAATCCGATACCGATACCCGATACCAATACAAGTCAATGGGACTCAAGTATCGGACGGTATTCCTGATGGTTCCCAGGGTCTGAAGGAGAGGAAACTCTCCTTCAGGCCCTGGGATCCATATAAATGTGTAAAAGAAAGAATTAAAATAAAAAATATTGCTATACTCACCTGTCCGACGCAGCCTGGACCTCAGCGAGGGAACCGGCAGCGTTGTTTGTTTAAAATTCGCGCTTTTACTTGGTTACGTGAAGTCCCGGCTTGTGATTGGTCAGGGCGGCCATGTTGCCGGGACGCGGACCAATCACAGCAAGCCGTGACGAAATTACGTCACGGCTTGCTGTGATTGGTCCGCGTCCCGGCAACATGGCCGCCATTAACCAATCACAAGCCGGGACGTCACGGGAGGCTGGACACGCGCCCATTTTAAAAAGTGCGCGTGTCCAGCCTCCAGTGACGTCCCGGCTTATGATTGGTCACGGCGCCATGTTGCCGGGACGCGGACCAATCACAGCAAGCCGTGACGAAATTACGTCACGGCTTGCTGTGATTGGTCCGCGTCCCGGCAACATGGCCGCCATTAACCAATCACAAGCCGTGACGTCACGGGAGGCTGGACACGCGCGCTTTTTAAAATGGGCGCGTGTCCAGCCTCCCGTCACGTCACGGCTTGTGATTGGTTGCGTCTCCCATGTGACTACGATGCAACCATTTTAAAATTTTAAAATGGGCGCGTGTCCAGCCTCCCGGCTTGTGATTCGTTGATCGCGGCGCAACCAATCACAAGCCGGGACGTCACGGGAGGCTGGACACGCGCCCATTTTAAAATGCGCGCGTGTCCAGCCTCCCGTGACGTCACGGCTTGTGATTGGTTGCGTCTCCCATGTGACTGCGACGCAACCAATCACAAAGCCGGGACGTAATTTTAAAATCCTTAAGGACCTGAAATTACGTCACGGCTTGCTGTGATTGGTTGCGTCTCCCATGTGACTGCGACGCAACCAATCACAACGCCGGAACGTAATTTTAAAATCCTGAAAGACCTGAAATTACGTCACGGCTTGCTGTGATTGGTTGCGTCCCGGTCACATGGGCGGCACGCAACCAATCACAAGCCGGGACTCACGTAAAGGAAAGAAAAGCGCGAATTTTAAACAAAGAACGCTGCCGCTTCCCTCGGTAAGGTGCAGGCTGCGTCGGAGAGGTGAGTATAGCAATATTTTTTATTTTAATTCTCTCTTTTACACATTTTTACATTAATGTTGTTTCGATACCGATACCCGATATCACAAAAATATCGGATCTCGGTATCGGAATTCCGATACAGCAAGTATCGGCCGATACCCGATACTTGCAGTATCGGAATGCTCAACACTACTTATCAACCTTTTTTGTACGTTTAGAGCATGCTGATATAACATGAGTTGAATCACCACAATAGAAGCACAACCCATTTTTTCGCCTAAAATTCTGCCGTTCGCTTCTGGACAGAATTCTATCACAATTGCATATTTTCTGGAGCCTTCTCAGAAGACACCGCCAAATGGTGCACAGGTTTGCGCTCCCGCAAACGCCGATCAATCTGAATAGCCATTGTCATGGACTCATTCAGACCTGTAGGTGCAGGGAACCCCACCATAACATCTTTAATGGCATCAGAGAGACCCTCTCTGAAATTCGCCGCCAGGGCGCACTCATTCCACTGAGTAAGCACAGACCATTTACGAAATTTTTGGCAGTATATTTCAGCTTCATCTTGCCCTTGAGATAGGGCCATCAAGGCTTTTTCAGCCTGAATCTCTAAGTTAGGTTCCTCATAAAGCAACCCCAAAGCCAGAAAAAACGCATCCACATTGAGCAACGCAGGATCCCCGGGTGCCAATGCAAATGCCCAGTCTTGAGGGTCACCCCGCAGCAAGGAAATTACTATCCTAACCTGCTGTGCGGGATCTCCAGCGGAGCGAGATCTCAGGGAAAGAAATAATTTACAATTATTTTTGAAATTCAGGAAACGAGATCTATCCCCGGAGAAAAATTCTGGTATAGGAATTCTAGGTTCAGATATAGGAGCATGAATAACAAAATCCTGTAAATTTTGAACCTTCGTAGCAAGATTATTCAAACCTGTAGCCAAACTCTGAGGATCCATTTTAATCAGGTGAGATCAGAGCCATTCAAGGATTAGAAGGAGAGAGAGAGACAAAGGCTGCAATTAGAGCAGAAATGCAACTAAGTCAACTATAGAGCAAGCTCAGAGGAAAAAAAAAAAAAATAAAAAAAATCTGCAGACTTCTTTTTCTCTCCTTTCTTCTGCCAACGGTTTTAACACTGGGCCGGCCATACTGTCATGGTTCCCAATGGCAAGGGAACGTCAGAGAACATTAATAACAGAACAGCTCTTGGGTGATGGAATCTCGAGCTGACCGTGAGCTAAACCTACCACACAACTAACAGTGGCCGGGTGGCGTACCTACGTTTTATCCCTAGACGCCTAGCGCCAGCCGGAGGACTAACTAACCCTAATAGAGGAAAAGACAGACCTGGCTTACCTCTAGGGAAATTCCCCCAAAAAGGAGACAGAAGCCCCCCACATATATTGACGGTGAGTTCAGAGGAAAAGACATACGCAGTATGAAGGTAGGTTCAGCAAAGCGAGGTCCGCTTACTAGATAGCAAGAAGATACAATAGGGAACTTCACGGTCAGCTGAAAACCCTATTAAAATACCATCCCGAAATTACTTTAAGACTCATGTGTCAACTCATGACACCGGAGTGGCAATTTCGGCCCACAAGAGCTTCCAGCTACAGTAAAATAACATAACTGTGAACTGGAACAAAAATGCAAAACAAACTTAGGACTAAGAGTCCAACTTAGCTGATAGTAGTCTAGAAGCAGGAACATGCAACAGAAAGGCTCTGGTTACATTGATGGCCGGCACTAGAATAACTGAGCAGCAAGGCTAAATAGGATACACCCATACCCTGATGGAAACAGGTGAACAGAGAAAGTGAAGCACACAAGTCCAGTACCACCAGTGACCACCGGGGGAGCCCAAAAACCAAACTCACAACACAAACGCCACCTAGGGCAAGAAAAGACATCCTAGCTCCTTAGGAAGAAGGTAACGAGGTATTCTCATACCCAAACGCCACCTAGGGCAAGAAAGCTCAGGATAAGAAAATGGGGAATAAGCAAACAAAGTCGGAACCAGAAGAATTAGATATCTATACTATCATAAAGGAGAGAAGTGGTGAAGATGCCACTAAGGGGCTGAGAAAGATTTTTAGTAAGTTTGGAGTTACTAGGGCAGAAGCTTTTAGTAGAAAACTATGGGAAGGAATTCAGGAAAGAAAAAAAGGCATAATTAGAGACAAGAAATGGATAGATCAGATCCAAGCATTGATTGATGTCTCTAGGGTAGCAGAAAATGAGGGATGGACATATAATCAACAGAGTAAAAAGTGGTGTATTAGACCCGCAGGCTGTGGAGAAAAACAAAATGTGGAATCTAAAAATACCCCACCCCCATACCTTAACCCACATGCCCCATCTTTTCTCCAAACACCACCTCAAAGTTTAGCCGGACCAGGAGGATGGGTATGTCCGCACTGTGGACAACAAAATCCAGACTGGAGAAATGATTGCCTAGCCTGTGGTACACCTAGACATGGCGCTGTACTTGCCCCTGTTAGGGTAGTACCAAGACCCTTTAGGGAACCTGGTGCTGACGGAGTAATGGGAACTAGATACCACCAAACTCGACAATATTTCCCTTGGTCCCCCGCTGAAGGCATGTCTCTCTTGCATAACGCACCAGATCCCACCCAGTGTCCAGTTAGATTTGCACAATATATACAGCAAATTATGCAGACTCACGCAGGAGTTTGGGCAGATGGAGAAGAATTATGTAGAATGAAAATGACTCCTGGACTCTTCCAGGAGCTATTAGCAAATCTACAGGTACATAGGCCCCAAGGAGGAGATGGTGCCTTACAAACGATAGAATCAGGTACGCAATTTGTAGATCACTTAATGGTTTTCATGAGGGAGAGACAGAGGCAGAGAGGAACAACGGGAGTGGTGGCTCAGAAATCTGGACAATCAGTAGATGAATATTATCTAAGTGTAGAAAATAATTTCAGAGATGAAGGCATGGATCTAACCGCTCCAGGAATGATGAGGTTAGTTACAAAAACCTTTATAGATGGATTGTCTCCAAAAGTGAAGGAAAAGCTTAAGGCCGCAACCCCTGATTGGAGAACCTTGGAAGACCCACACCTGGCTAGACAGAAAGCTGTAGGGATAGAAATGGACTTAAGAGAAAATTCTAAGCCAGTAAGAATTGCACAGGCTAATACTGGCTCTGCTAATCAAAAGTTTACTTGTCATTACTGTAAGAAGCCAGGACATTTCCAAAGGGAATGTAGGAAGAGAAAAGCAGATATAGATTCAGGAACCTTTGTACCCAAAAATAGGATAAATAACCCAGTGCCTGATCAAACAGACAGCTCAGAATGACTGAAAGTTATGCAGGTCTCTCTTCCTTCTAGAAGACCAATAATACAAGTTGAGGTTGAGGGTAAAAATGTACCTTTTCTGATAGATACGGGAGCAACATCCTCCATTTTAAATCAGGACTTTTTACCATATCCTGACAATATATCCTCAAAGGTTACATATGCAGAAGGGTATGATGGTAAAATTCAGGCGTTGCCCTTTACAAAACCTTTAAATGTGAGCTTTGGCCCTAAAACTTTTGTATCCAAATTTTTATTTGCTAAAGGTGCACCTACCTGCTTGTTGGGTACTGATGTCTTAAGTAAAATGCATGCAAACATCCATTTTAGAGAAGATGGCACAGTTATGCTGACCATCCCTGAAGATGCAGAAACTCTGGAACCATATGTTAGAATACAGGCAATGGAGGATTTTCCCGAAATTTACACTCAACAAGCAAAAATTGACTTGTCTCGGGTTCCTGACAGCCTATGGGCAAAAGGAGACACTGATGTAGGATTTTTATCAGTAGCTCCTATACTGTTAGAAACTGCCCCGGGAACCATTTTACCTCAGCTCAGGCAATACCCCATCAGCGCCCAGCAAGAACAGGTGATTTCTCAACAAATTCAGGATTATGTGTTACAAGGTGTTTTGGTAGAAATCAGGTCACCCGCCAATACACCCTTATATCCTGTTAAAAAGAAAGTGTCCTCCAAAGAAACTATGGTGAAATATCGCATGGTGCACGACTTACGGGAAATCAATAAGGTTTTGGCACCGGTCACCCCTGTGGTACCGAATCCTCATACCTTACTGTCTCAAATTCCCAGCACTGCTGCATATTTTACGGTAATTGACTTATCAAACGCATTTTTTTCTGTGCCACTACATAAGAACTGTTGGCATTTGTTTGCCTTTACATTCAAGGGTAAACAATTAGCATGGACAAGATTGCCACAAGGTATGGTACACTCACCAACTTTGTACTCTGAAGCAATGCAGACCGTGCTAAAAAATTTCATCCCAGAACCAGGAGTAGTCATTCTACAGTATGTAGATGATTTACTTATTTGTTGCCCTGATGAGCAGACGGCAGTTACCTCAACTGTTAATTTCTTAATTTTCCTAGCGCAAGAAGGCTGTAAAGTAAATAGACAGAAACTCCAGGCTTGTCAACAAACAGTCGTGTTCTTAGGTCACTGCATATCACAGGGCATCAGACACCTCACACCTCAACGTACGGAAGCCATACGTAACATGCTTGAACCCAGGAATCACAAACAGCTGCGTGCTTTCCTGGGTATTGTTTCACACTGTAGACAGTGGATCATACATGCAAGTCAACTCATGCAGTCTTTATATGACTGTATTGCCAACACGCCATATTCACTCAGTGAAGAGGCTAAACAGTCATTTTCCTCTTTGAAAACAGCACTGGTATCAGCTCCGGCTCTGGGACTCCCAGACTACACTAAACCTTTTCAATTGATGGCAGCTGAGATATCCTCACATGCTACAGGGGTGCTCACACAAAAACATGGAAACAAACAGAGACCTGTGGCATACATATCAGCTCATCTGGACCCTGTAGCTAGAGCCGCACCTTCTTGTGTAAGAGTAGTAGCCGCAATTTCACTGTTATTAGATAAAGCTTCTGAGATTGTTCTTGATCACCCACTTCTAGTTCAGACCACTCATGATGTACATGGCATTCTTAACCAGGTCCAACCTAAACATATTTCAATGGCCAGACACCTCCGTCTCCAATGTTCCCTACTACTGCCGCCCAACATTTCCTTTGCCAGGATTCAGACTCTTAATCTCGCGTCTTTGCTCCCTTTAGAGTCTGAGGGGGGTACCATACCTGAGGAAACTGCACTCTCCAACTCCTTTGACCCATCAAAGTCAATGCATGATTGTGTACAATTAATGGAACAAGAGACTCAGGGCTTATGTAATGTACGTGACAAGCCACTCTGTAATGCTACATTTGAACTTTTCATAGATGGCAGTAGATATGCAGATATGAATGGACAATTTCATACAGGTTATGCGGTAGTAACTCAGCATGAAGTGCTGAAAGCAGAACCTCTCCCTGCTAATCAGTCTGCACAAGAAGCAGAACTTACGGCATTAGTTGAAGCTCTAAAAATAGCCAAAGATCAGACAGCAAACATATACACTGATTCTAGATATGCACATGGCATTATTTTCGATTTTGGCGTAATATGGAGAGCCAGAGGTTATATGACTGCTTCAGGCCAACCTGTTAAACATGCCTCCCTCATTAGACAGATTCTGGAGGCAG
Organism: Ranitomeya variabilis; assembly: GCF_051348905.1. Classification (NCBI taxonomy): domain Eukaryota; kingdom Metazoa; phylum Chordata; class Amphibia; order Anura; family Dendrobatidae; genus Ranitomeya; species Ranitomeya variabilis. The sequence continues at coordinate 525,819,195 of NC_135234.1, read as the reverse complement.
CACAAGAAACTAAAGAAATAGCGGTGATAAAGGTAGCTGCACATGTGAGACTCGACACCGAGGAAGCCAGGGGTAACGATAAAGCCGACAAGCCAGCAAAACAGGCAGCACGTAAACCCTTACATCATGCCCACACACTAGATAGCTCTGAAGATGATGAGGAGAGATTGAAGGAAGCTCAGAAACAGGTAGACGACGAAGAACGAGGGCAGTGGCAGAAAAAAGGGGCAGAAGATCAGCAAGGATTATGGAAAAAAGGAACTTTGTTGTGTTTACCCAGAGCCTGGTACCCCGCAGTGGCAAGTGACCTCCACCTACCCACGCATGTGTCGGCAAATGGTATGACGCTCAAGGTAAAAGAAAGGTGGTTGGCTCCAGGCTTTGGTAATTTTGCTCGGAACATGTGTGCTGCATGCGCTATATGCCTGGCACACAATCCAGGTCAGACCATTAAAACCCCAACCAAGCATAATGTAAGACCACTGTATCCCTTTCAAAGACTCCAGATCGACTACATCCAGCTTCCTAGGTACAATGGATACGAATATGTGCTTGTGTGTGTGGACATGTTCTCAGGGTGGCCAGAGGCTTATCCAGTTCGTAAAGCCTCAGCAAAAACTACTGCCATTAAAATAGCACATGAACTGATACCCCGTTACGGCATGCCTGAGGTGATCGAGTCAGATAGGGGTACCCATTTTACTGGGGAAATATTCCAGAATGTTATGAAAATGTTGGGAGTAGAAAACCAGTTTCACACTCCGTATCACCCACAGAGTTCAGGTAAAGTGGAAAGATTAAATGGAACAATAAAATTAAAAATCCAGAAGGCCATGGCAGAAACAGGAAAGCCTTGGACCGAGTGTCTACCACTTGCCCTGTATTCCATCCGAAACGCCCCAAGGGGGAAGGCTAAGCTGTCACCACATGAGATTCTTTTTGGTAGAGCAGCAAATTTGGGTTGTTATTTTCCACAACAACTGATGTTGAATACTGAGACTTTAACTGCTTATGTACAAGAATTACAAAAACGTTTAACTAAAGTGCATTCGCAAGTTTTTGCTTCCCTTCCAGATCCAGAAAATCTCGAAGGAGGCCACAAGTTGGAACCTGGTGATCAAGTCTACGTGAAAAGACACACCAGAAAGACTCTGGAACCGAGGTTTGACGGACCTTTCCAAGTCCTGTTAACAACTCCGACAGCAGTCAAGCTTGAAGGAAAGGCATCATGGATACATGCAAGCCATTGCAAAAAAGCAGTATAAGACTCATGATATTGATGTTAATAATGTTAACCTCAACGGAGGCATGGGAAAGACTGAATTCTCTAGCCCCTTTGAACAATAGATTCGTACAACATCATAGAAAATTAGTGCATGACTTGTTAAATAATACGCAACCCCTGGCAGATTGTTGGATCTGTACCCATTCACCAGTATCAGCCACAAGTATACCTTTTCTAGCAGTTCCCGTGTCAGCTGAAGAAATATTCGCTTGGCCTAATTGTTCAGACAACCTGGCCAACAACCAACCTGGCAATACTAGACTATGGAATACTACAATCGCCATACCAGTTGTGGGATGGGTAGAATTTCCTTGGTGGCAGGGCAATCTTACAGGAAAAATAGGCAACTTACAATATTTAGCATTCAAGGGAGGAAAATGGGTACCTAGGAATAAGACTGGATTAACTGATTTAGGACAGGTCCCCACTGAAAATCTACAGCTCAGTTTCAGTACAACCACCCCTTCCTCTGATGCTTTCAAACCTACAGTATTGGAAAGATACATACATAATAGAAAATGGGAACATTCCGAGTTGTTCCCCCAAGGTGATGCAAACAGTTGTACAAGTAAGCCGGGGAACCTGGTTTGTAATGAATCCAATGAGTATGTCAACGGAATGCATGTATGTGGGAATCCCGCAGCCGGGTACTGTAGCCCCTTGGGACAAAAACCTTCTTGGTGTATGCTTCAGAATGTATCTAGTTTTGTGGATTTGGCTCACAGATTGGTATTGCAGCACTCAGCTTTGTGGGATCTGCCTGAGGGTACATTTTGGATATGCGGAGAAGGAGCATATAAATGGCTTCCCGTAGGTATAAAGGGTACTTGTACATTAGGACGCCTAACCCCGGCTACTTTCATAATTTCAAATAAACAAGTGAATATGCAAGCCGTGCCCAAGCACACATTGTATAAAAGAGCTGCAGATAACTCACCACGTCCCTCGGGGAGGCCGCATATAGTACAAATAGGAATTCCCAACAAAATTGCTAGTACCATTTTTATTTATCCTATGTTAACACAGATGTGGGATAAATTAGTTAGAGCCACGGATTATCTAGATGATCAGATTTGGGATATATTGGACATATTAAATACTAGTATAGCTGTACAGAATCAGCTTATAATAATCACTAACCAACATACCCTGGTATTGGATTACCTAACTGCCTCACAAGGGGGTATGTGTCAAATCATCGGACCCACCTGCTGTCATTATATAGACCCAAATAGTACTATGAGTATGAGATTTAAATTAGAAGACGTACAACGACTCAGGGATCAGTATGACAAAGACAATGACCAAAATAAGGATAGCTGGTGGTCAGATACCTTTTCTTTTCTTAACCCGGCCAATTGGTTCAGAGGGATCGGTGGGTGGGTTACCGGGATTATGCAAAGCCTAATACATACAGTTATGGTTATTGTAATTATATATGTATTATTCAAGGTTGTACTCAAGGGTATCTCGGTATGTACAAATAAATTTTGTGTAATGGATGCGAGAATATAAAGTTTTTTTTTTTTTTTGTTGTAATATCACAAAAAGAATGACTAAAATGATCATCTATATGACAAGGTTTTGAATGGAATATGTCAAAGGGGGGATTGTGAAGAGCAGAACAAAAATGGTTACCTCAATGAACCATTTTAAAAAGAATTTGTGATAAATATTGACCTGTCCATTCAAGGACATTTTAGCTATAGTATGAAATCCTGTTTTTCTTGTCTGTGGAATTGCCTTTGTACTGTTTGTTGTGAAACTGCCGCCCACGAAACTGTTTTTTCTTTCTTTCCTGTTTTGTCTCTTTGTTTAAACATGCAAAACTTGTATAACCACTGAACCTACCGATACAACTATATAAAGAAGGGATAGCACCTTGAAGGCAGGCGTGCTTCAGAGACTTCCCAGTGATACACTATACAAGACGTGTCTTGTGTATTATTTCTGGTGATTCCCCACTTCCAAAGGCTGCTCCGACTGAGTGTGATCCTGACATTATGTTGCATACATATAGGTGATTCTGCTGTATATACATTATATAGGTGATACTGTGACTGGTGTGTATAGTCACAGTATCACCTATGTAACATATATACAGCAGTATCACCCATATATTGTATTTATAAGTCACAATATCCCCTATAAAATGTACATAGACTGCTGTATATACATTATATAGGTGATGCTGTGATTATACAGATTTAGCAGCCAGTGTCACCAATATACTGTAATGTATATACAGCAGAGTCACAGCATCACCTATATAATGTACAGTATATACAGCAGTCTATATACATTATATAGGGGAAATTGTGACTGCTATAAATACAATATATGGGTGATACTGCTGTATATACAGTATGTTACATAGGTGATACTGTGACTATACACACCAATCACAGTATCACCTATATAATGTATATACAGCAGAGTCACAGTATCACCTGTATATTGCATATAGACTGCTTTATATACATTATATAGGTGATACTGTGAATATACACAGGATTTAGCAGCCAGTATCACCTATATAATATATATATATATACAGCAAACATAACTCATAACCTAAGCACCAGTCCCAGTTGGCAGTCTGCCTGCAGCCACTTCTGGACCAGGAAAAAGGCCAGGGAATCACATATTTTAATTTAAACGTGTTTCTGGACTGGGAACAGTCACTCACCCACCAGACTGAAATATACAGCCGCCCGAGATTGCAGGCGCACGCGCGGGTAGGAGCTCCAGACTCCCTGTGTGACAGTGTCCCTGATACGTTCAGTGCTACAGCCAGGGGCGGGAAAGCAGAGCGTGCCCTCTCTGCCCACAAAGAATGTTCTGATGTGTCAACGTCAGCACGTTCTTAACCCCTGCTATGTGCGTCGCAAGCACTGACTGATGCTTGCACGCGCACGCCTATAAAACCACCATGACCGCAGAGTTAAAGAGCCGGCAGCAGTAAAAATGGGCCCGTGGCTGCATCAGTGGGCGAGCGGCCGGATGAGTGGGTGCCTCCAGCCTACGGCCCACAATGCATTGCAGCCCAGTGGGAAAATGCCCGGTTGGGCAGATTATCAATCCAGGCCAGGGTGTGCCACATTTTAAATAAAGCTGCTTTGTTTTTGATACTTCATGGTTTTTTGCGTTGACAAAACTTTGTTGATATACTTAGGTGTGGATTACTTGTATTTTTAATATGTTTCCGCAGCAGCAACACACTAATAAAGCATGTGCGTTGTTTACCAGCAGATTTTCCTCAACTAATCCAAGTTTATGGGGAAAATCTGCAAAGAAAACCCATCATGTCAGAAATTGACATGGTGCAGATTTGAAACACGCACCATAGGTCAGTTTACACTAAGTAAGAAGAAGCACAAAGGGCAGGGCATCTCTATAAATTCCATCCACTTTCCTGGAACTATAAGACACTGCGTTTTTGACGCAGCAAAAAAAAAAAAGCACCAAAAGCTAATTGTGGGAATGTAGCCTTAGGCCGCATGCACTCATTGAGTATTTGGTGAATTTTTACCTTGGTGTTTGTTAGCCAAAACCAGGAGTGGGTACTAAAGGTACCGTCACATTAAGCGACGCTGCAGCGATATCGACAACGATGCCGATCGCTGCAGCGTCGCTGTGTGGTCGCTGGAGAGCTGTCACACAAACAGCTCTCCAGCGACCAACGATGCCGAAGTCCCCGGGTAACCAGGGTAAACATCGGGTTACTAAGAGCAGGGCCGCGCATAGTAACCCGATGTTTACCCTGGTTACCAGTGTAACAGTAAAAAAAAACAAACAGTACATACTTACATTCCGGTGTCTGCCGCGTCCCCCGGCGCTGTGCTTCTCTGCACTGTGTAAGCGCCAGCCGGAAAGCACAGCGGTGACGTCACCTCTGTGCTTTGCTTTACGGCCGGCACTGACACATTCAGTGCAGGAAGCTCTGAGCAGCAGCGCGGACGCCGGGGGACGTGACAGACATCAGAGGGTGAGTATGTAGTGTTTTTTTTTTACTTTTACAATGGTAACCAGGGTAAATATCAGGTTACTAAGCGCGGCTCTGCGCTTAGTAACCCGATATTTACCCTGGTTACCATTGTAAAACATTGCTGGCATCGTTGCTTTTGCTGTCAAACAGGACGATACACGCCGATCTGACGACCAAATAAAGTTCTGGACTTTCAGCAACGACCAGCGATATCACAGCAGGATCCAGATCGCTGCTGCTTGTCAAACACAACGATATCGCTATCCAGGACGCTGCAACGTCACGGATCGTTCTCGTTCTCGTTGCAAAGTCGTTTAGTGCGAAGGTACCTTTAATGCAGAAGTGGTGACGTGTTTCTATTATACTTTTCCTCTGATTGTTCCACTCTCGGTTTTAGCTTACAAATACTGAGGTAAAAAAAACTCACCAACTACTCAAGGTGTGAAAGGGAACTTGGGGTATGTGTGAGACTTTTTGACGAGTCCTTGGAATAGAAGCTGAGAAGAAACTCCAAGCTTTTGAGTAGCTTTGAGTTTTCAAGGACGATTTGGAGAGTTTACGCTCAGTTTCTGCTACAAGAACTCCTCCAAAAAAAGAATCAGTGTACGCATAATCTAAGATGCAAGTAGAGTAGGATGACTTTTTTCCTCAAGTTCATTTCAGACAACTGAAAAAAAATAATTCATTCAAAAAATAATAACTAAGTAATATTTCATAAACTTCAAAAAAGCAGGCAGCACTCCATCTCCTTTGAATACTGTGCAGGATTTATTAGACCCACATGTCTGGGCAACATTTTGGCTCCAAGTGAGCCTTTCTCAAGCTTGAGAAAGGCTCAAATGGAGCCGAAATGTTGCCCAGACATGTGGGTATAATAAATTCTCCACAGTATTCAAAGGAGATGGAGTGCTGCCTGCTTTTTTTAAGTTTATGGACTTGGGACAATCAGTGGACAGGTTGCCTGGGGGCCTTGCACCCAAAGATAAGTAAAGGATTTGTGCTGTTCCTATTTTTATTAATATATTAATAAGTAGTATTTCAAAAATTAGACAAATCCACATTTATTTGGTTCATTATATAAACATTTCTACTTGTATTTTTCTTCTTAAATGAAATCAAGCATTTTCACATAGGAAATGATTGCAATGAGCAGCATAAATGAGCCATTGATGGTAATAATTCACACTTTGTTGCATGTGGTATAATTTTCAGCTATATAATTAACTGCTCTATCAATTTCTTTATTAGTTTAGTAAGATGACATTTTCTTATGCAACATCTCACTGTAGAAATGATTAGCCTATATACTGATTACAGTTTACGTACTATATCATAGGAAATCATGTAGATATGAATCTCATCTCACTAAATTCAGAATATACTTAAGGGTTCAATGTAATTATAATGGGTAAATGTCTTACCAGATATGTATATATCTTTAATCCATTTGAATTTAATTTGCATATAAAATTCGAAAATTCCAATCTGAATTATGCTTATCTTGATTTTCTGAAAAAAAAAATCACTTATGTTGTGTATATCTGTTTTTTTCTGATGAAAATTGCATTGTTTGTCATTAATAATATAATATACAATGGAGACGTTTCCTTTATGCCTCATTCAGACATCCATGCAGCACATACATGTTTTATCAGTGTTTTTGACACATAAAACATGTATCCATTATAGTCTATTGGACTTTCCACATGTCTGAGCTTTTCTGCAGACCATGTGACCATGCAAAATTCACAAGGACAATGCTGTTTTTTACCAACATCACAGATGAAAAGTAATGATACATGTCTATGGATCCGTACAAACCACAGACAACACATGAATGGCATCTGTGTGCAGTCCGTGATTAACATTCCAAAGGATAGGAGAAGCTTTGCAATTTATTAACTTATCAATATGTGAAATACACTGAGGACACGCAGACCAACAACTGATGAGACCACCTTTAGGTGCACATCAAAAACAAGTAAAAGGCCTAGCAATCTCATACAGTTTTATTCTTTGGGCACTTACTCTGTTTTCTTACGTATTAGAATTATTTGAGAAACTGACACAATATGAAACCTAATATTTTTTTTTTGTCAAATTGATCCTTTTGTCCAGCCAAGCATCGAAGATGGGCTTACTTACAGATTTCATATTTCTGGCAGTTTTCCTGCAACTTTTTCATAAGCTTCAGACTGGCCTACCGCCTCAATGCATTAACCTAACCATCCCTGTGTGGCCCATTAAAAAAAAAAAAAAAACATAATCAGGTTCCTCTCATGTTCTCATACACTTTATGCAGTTAATAGCCCTCTGTGTCTGTACTGCTACATACTTAGGCAGTTAACTGGTTCATGCAGTGTTACATGAACACCCGAGCCTTACACTATGGCTGGTCCGAATAACTAAAGCAATTGTTACCATCCACCTCTCGTGTCTCCCCTTTTCCTCATAGTTTGTAAGATTGCGAGCAGGGCCCTCATTCCTCCTGGTATCTGTTTTGAACTGTGATTTCTGTTATGCTGTAATGTCTATTGTCTGTACAAGTCCCCTCTATAAGTTGTAAAGCGCTGCGGAATATGTTGGCGCTATATAAATAAAAATTATTATTATTATTATTTAGTATATCCATACATGACAACTGTGTTGTTAACATTTGTGCAAATGAAAATCAGTTCAATTCATCTGAATCAATTTCTGCAGGTCTCAACAATTCACTTGTACTTCCCTTAGCAGCACATCCTTCGCACTGCGATAGTCTCTGTGTCGCTATCTCAGCAGCTCAGCACATATTCTCTCAATGCTGGTCACAACCTCACTCGATAGCAATATTCTGCAATAGCTTGTCTGGTACTTTTCACACGTTTATGACTACCAATCACAGTTAGCCCATCACAGTTCTTCACAGAAATCACGTATGAATCAGTATCTTAATTGTTTCTGGCAAAGCAATCCTCTTCACACTCAAGGCATCAGCTTTCAGACCTCTCTGATATAATCCTCGCATTAATACAAAAATATGCACAAAAAAGGCAAACACCCATGGAGAACTTTTCAAAAAAGTTCTATTTTTTTTTTTTCACATTCAATGGAATTGTCACGCTGGGGGCGACAGGATGCCCAGCATGCGGCGCAACTTGAGGGGAACACCAGGGAAGATATACAAGGAAGACCCTGGTGATAGGGAGCAGGGAAAGGGGTCACCTCCTAACATAAACCTGAGTCTGATCCCTACACTCCCCATCGTCCCTAGAAGGATCCTTCCCCGGTTTATATAGTGGAAAGGAGTGGTCACAAGATGCAGAACAAACGTAAATCCACTCCAATTCAAGGTAAATGATAGATGGATCCTTAAGAGTTCATTTGATCTATTAAATGTTGTGACCTTCTGATCCCAGATCCTCCAGGAGTTAAAAACAGGTCATTATTACTAGGGTTGATCAAATAGCTTTGGATAAGTGCTTATCCGAATAGCTATAACGCTTTCTGAATAGCTACATCGGTAACCCGGATACCTGGAGCGCTCCTGATAATCAGCTGTTCGGCGCCGCAGCTGCATGCGTCATGGCTGTGTGACAGTCACAACACATGCATGGAGAGCCCAAACAGCTGACTATCGGGAGCGCTCCGGGTATTCAGGTAAACCGAAGCAGCTATTCAGTAAGCGCTATAGCTATTTGGATAAGCACTTATCTGAAGCAAGTCGATCAACCATAGTCGTGACACACCCGTGACAAGCATGGCATAGGCAATAATTGTAGCAATTCAGGGAATACACTTAGGGGTAGGGTTGAGCGAAACGGGTCGATCATTTTCAAAAGTCGCCGACTTTTGGCTAAGTCGGCGTCTCATGAAACCCGATCCGACCCCTGTGCTTGTCGGCCATGCGGTACGCGACTTTCGCGCCAAAGTCGCGTTTCAATGACGCGAAAAGCGCCATTTCTCAGCCAATGAAGGTGAACGCAGAGTGTGGGCAGCGTGATGACATAGATCCTGGTCCCCACCATCTTAGAGAAGGGCATTGCAGTGATTGGCTTGCTGTCTGCGGCGTCACAGGGGCTATAAAGGGGCGTTCCCGCCGACCGCCATCTTACTGCTGCTGATCTGAGCTTAGGGACAGGTTGCTGCCGCTTCGTCAGAAGCAGGGAGAGCGTTAGGCAGGGTCCACTAACCACCAAACCGCTTGTGCTGTAGCGATTTCCACTGTCCAACACCACCTTCGGTGTGCAGGAACAGTGGAAGCTATTTTTTTTTTTTTTTCCTCAGCGCTGTAGCTCATTGGGCTGCCCTAGAAGGCTCCGTGATAGCTGTATTGCTGTGTGTACGCCACTGTGGAAACCAACTGCTTTTTTCAAAGCACATATCCTCTTGTTCCTTTCTGCACAGCTATCTTTTTTGTTTGTCCACACTTTTTATTTAATTTGTGCATCAGTCCACTCCTATTGCTGCCTGCCATACCTGGCTTAGATTACTGCAGGGAGATAGTAATTGTAGGACAGTCCCTGTTTTTTTTTTTTTTTGTTTTTTTTTTGTGGGAGATTAAGATTGGCATTTCTGCTACAGTGCCATCCCTGTGTGTGCCATCTCTCACTGAGTGGGCCATAGAAAGCCTATTTATTTTTTCCGTGATTTGTGTTCTAAATTCTACCTCAACACAAAAACACTACATCAATCAGTGGTAGAAAAATATTGGCCTCAGTCAGGGCTTGTGTGCCACTGCTGTGTGTGCTATCTCTTATTCAGTGGGCTATAGAAAGCCTATTTATTTATTTATTTATTTTTTTTCTTATTATTTGGTTTCTAAAGTCTCCCTGAAAAAAAATAAATAAATAAAAAAACAGTGGGAGAGTAATATTGCCCTTTCAGCTTGTGTGCCAGTCTTGACTCCTGGGTGTGCCACCTCTCTCTCTAAGGCCGGCGTCACACTGGCGAGTTTTACGGACGTAAGAGCGCAGAAACTACGTCCGTAAAACTCGCATTACATACGGCACAATTATTCTCAATGGGGCTGCTCCTATTAGCCGTATATTACGGTTCAGTATTATACGGCTTTCTACGGCCGTACAAAATCGCAGCATGCTGCGTTTGTCAGCGTACTGCGCACAAAAATCGCCAATGAAAGTCTATGGGGGCGAGAAAAATACGGATTCCACACGGACCAGCAGTGTGACTTGCGAGAAATACGCAGCGGTGTTAGTGAAAAGTCGGTAATTCAATTGCCGGCTTTTCATTTCTCCTGCACAAACCCGACAGGATATGAGACATGGTTTACATACAGTAAACCATCTCATATCCCCCTTTTTTTTGCATATTCCACACTACTAATGTTAGTAGTGTGTATGTGCAAAATTTCAGCGCTGTAGCTGCTCAAATAAAGGGTTAAATGGCGGAAAAAATTGGCGTGGGCTCCCGCGCAATTTTCTCCGCCAGAGCGGTAAAGCCAGTGACTGAGGGCAGATATTAATAGCCAGGAGAGGGTCCATGGTTATTGGCCCCCCCGTGGCTAAAAACATCTGCCCCCAGCCACCCCAGAAAAGGCACATCTGGAAGATGCGCCTATTCTGGCACTTGGCCACTCTCTTCCCACTCCCTGTAGCGGTGGGATATGGGGTAATGAAGGGTTAATGCCACCTTGCTATTGGAAGGTGACATTAAGCCAGATTAATGATGGAGAGGCGTCAATTATGTCACCTATCCATTATTAATCCAATTGTAGGAAAGGGTTAAAAAACACACACACACATGATTGAAAAGTATTTTAATGAAATAAACACAGCGGTTGTTGTAATAATTTATTGTTCTCTCAAATCCATTTGCAGTCCCTCGCTTGGCAACATAATAAACGCACAAGATACATACCTTCAGATGTACTGTCAGGTCCAACGATGTAATCCATCTGAAGGGGTTAACTAATATTACAAGCAGGAGCCCTGCTATAATGCAGCTGTGCTCCGTGCTTGTAATTCCCCTGCGAATGAATGAAATGTAGGTCATTGACCTACATTTCATTCATTCGCGGTGATGCGCCCCCTGGTGGATGTCCTCATATGACCTGGAGCGTGGGAAAAAGTTCCCAGGCTGCAGTTCATGAGAACATCCACCAGAGGGCGCCTCACCGCGAATGAATGAAATGTAGGTCAATGACCTACATTTCATTCATTCGCAGGGGAATTACAAGCACGGAGCACAGCTGCATTATAGCAGGGCTCCTGCTTGTAATATTAGTTAACCCCTTCAGATGGATTACATCGTTGGACCTGACAGTACATCAGAAGGTATGTATCTTGTGCGTTTATTATGTTGCCAAGCGAGGGACTGCAAATGGATTTGAGAGAACAATAAATTATTACAACAACCGCTGTGTTTATTTCATTAAAATACTTTTCAATCATGTGTGTGTGTGTTTTTTAACCCTTTCCAACAATTGGATTAATAATGGATAGGTGTCATAATTGACGCCTCTCCATTATTAATCTGGCTTAATGTCACCTTCCAATAGCAAGGTGGCATTAACCCTTCATTACCCCATAGCCCACCGCTACAGGGAGTGGGAAGAGAGTGGCCAAGTGCCAGAATAGGCGCATCTTCCAGATGTGCCTTTTCTGGGGTGGCTGGGGGCAGATGTTTTTAGCCACGGGGGGGCCAATAACCATGGACCCTCTCCTGGCTATTAATATCTGCCCTCAGTCACTGGCTTTACCATTCTGGCAGAGAAAATTGCGCGGGATTCCACGCCAATTTTTTCCGCCATTTAACCCTTTATTTCAGCAGCTACAGCGCTGAAATTTTGCACATACACACTACTAACATTAGTAGTGTGGAATATGCAAAAAAAAAGGGGATATGAGATGGTTTACTGTATGTAAACCATGTCTCATATCCTGTCGGGTTTGTGCAGGAGAAATGAAAAGCCGGCAATTGAATTACCGGCTGTTCACAGATATCGCGCTGAATGAAATCTAAATACAGAATATATATATATGTGTCTCAATGACATATATATATATATATATATATATATACTGTATATATGTTTTCCCGAACATTTGGGCACATAAATCCATTAGATGTCGGTTTTGCAAGCCTGCGCGAAAATCTCGCAGTACGGATGCCATACGGATTACATACGGAGGATGCCATGCGCAAAATACGCTGACACACCCTGCCTACGGATCACTATTTTGGGAACATTTCACCGTATTTCGGCCGTATTACGGCCGTAAAATACGGACCGTATTGCCCTACGCCGAGTGTGACGCCGGCCTAATTGTGGGCCATAGAAAGCCTTTTTTTTTTTTTTTTTTAAATATTATTGGGTTTCTAAAGTCTCCCTTAAAAAACAAAAAATACATAAAAAAACAGTGGGAGAGTAATATTGCCCTTTCAGCTTGTGTGCCAGTCTTGACTCCTGGGTGTGCCACCTCTCTCTCTAATTGTGGGCCATAGAAAGCCTTTTTTTTTTTTTGGTTTTTTTAATATTATTTGGTTTCTAAAGTCTCCCTGAAAATAAAAAAAAAAAACTTAAAAAAACAGTGGGAGAGTAATATTGCCCTTTCAGCTTGTGCGCCAGTCTTGACTCCTGGGTGTGCCACCTCTCTCTCTCTAATTGTGGGCCATAGAAAGCCTTTTTTTTTTTTTTTTTTTTTTAATATTATTTGGTTTATAAAGTCTCCCTTAAAAAACAAAAAATACATTAAAAAACAGTGGGAGAGTAATATTGCCCTTTCAGCTTGTGTGCCAGTCTTGACTCCTGGGTGTGCCACCTCTCTCTCTCATTCAGTGGGCCATAGAAAGGCTATTTATTTTTTTTGTTTTTTTAACCCCTTCACCCCCGGAGCTTTTTCCGTTTTTCCGTTTTCGTTTTTCGCTCCCCTCCTTCCCAGAGCCATAACTTTTTTATTTTTCCGTCAATTTGGCCATGTGAGGGCTTATTTTTTGCGGGAAGAGTTGTGCTTTTGAACGACATCATTGGTTTTAGCATGTCGTGTACTAGAAAACGGGAAAAAAATTCCAAGTGCAGTGAAATTGCAAAAAAAGTGCAATCCCACACTTGTTTTTTGCTTGCCTATTTTGCTAGGTTCACTAAATGCTAAAACTGACCTGCCATTATGATTCTCCAGGTCACTACGAGTTCATAGACACCTAACATGACTAGGTTATTTTTCACCTAAGTGGTGAAAAAAAATTCCAAACTTTGCAAAAAACAAAACAAAACAAAATTGCGCCATTTTCCGATACTCGTAGCGTCTCCATTTTTCGTGATCTGGGGTCAGGTGAGGGCTTATTTTTTGCGTGCCGAGCTGGCGTTTTTAATGATAGCATTTTGGTGTAGATACGTTCTTTTGATCGCCCGTTATTGCATTTTAATGCAATGTCGTGGCGACCAAAAAAATGTAAATCTGGCGTTTCGAATTTTTTTCTCATTACGCCATTTAGCGATCAGGTTAATGCTTTTTTTTTATTGATAGATCGGGCGATTCTGAACGCGGCGATACCAAACATGTGTAGGTTGGGTTTTTTTTTTATTGATTTATTTTGATTGGGGCGAAAGGGGGGTGATTTAAACTTTTATATTTTTTTTATTTTTTTCACATTTTTAAAAACTTTTTTTTTTTACTTTTGCCATGCTTCTATAGCCTCCATGGGAGGCTAGAAGCAGGCACAGCCCGATCGGCTCTGCTACATAACAGCGATCATCAGATCGCTGTTATGTAGCTAAAATGCAGGTGTGCTGTGAGCGCCGACCACAGGGGGGCGCTCACAGCCACCAGCAATCAGTAACCATAGAGGTCTCAAGGACCTCTATGGTTACAATGAAGGAGCATCGCCGACCCCCGATCATGTGACGGGGGTCGGCGATGCGCTCATATCCGGCCGCACGGCCGGATGCGGTAGTTAAATGCCGCTGTCTGCGTTTGACAGCGGCATTTAACTAGTTAATAGCGGCGGGTGATCGCGATTTCACCCGCCGCTATTGCGCGCACATGTCAGCTGTAAAAAACAGCTGACATGTCGCGACTTTGATGTGCGCTCACCGCCGGAGCGCACATCAAAGCGGGGGTCCCGACATGTGACGTACTATTCCGTCACATGTCGGGAAGGGGTTAATATTATTTGGTTTCTAAAGTCTCCCTTAAAAAACAAAAAATACATAAAAAAACAGTGGGAGAGTAATATTGCCCTTTCAGCTTGTGTGCCAGTCTTGACTCCTGGGTGTGCCACCTCTCTCTCTCATTCAGTGGGCCATAGAAAGGCTATTTATTTTTTTGGTTTTTTTAATATTATTTGGTTTCTAAAGTCTCCCTGAAAAAAAAAAAAAACATAAAAAAACAGTGGGAGAGTAATATTGCCCTTTCAGCTTGTGTGCCAGTCTTGACTCCTGGGTGTGCCACCTCTCTCCCTCTCATTCAGTGGGCCATAGAAAGCCTATTTATTTTTTTTTTTAAATATTATTGGGTTTCTAAAGTCTCCCTTAAAAAACAAAAAATACATAAAAAAACAGTGGGAGAGTAATATTGCCCTTTCAGCTTGTGTGCCAGTCTTGACTCCTGGGTGTGCCACCTCTCTCTCATTCAGTGGGCCATAGAAAGCATTTTTTTTTTTTCCTTGATTTGTGTTCTAAAATCTACCTCAACACAAAAACACTACATCAATCAGTGGGAGAAAAATATTGGCCTCAGTCAGGGCTTGTGTGCCACTGCTGTGTGTGCTATCTCTCATTCAGTGGGCTATAGAAAGCCTATTTATTTATTTATTTTTTTTCTTATTATTTGGTTTCTAAAGTCTCCCTGAAAAAAAAAATACCTAAAAAAACAGTGGGAGAGTAATATTGCCCTTTCAGCTTGTGTGCCAGTCTTGACTCCTGGGTGTGCCACCTCTCTCTCTCATTCAGTGGGCCATAGAAAGGCTATTTATTTTTTTGGTTTTTTTAATATTATTTGGTTTCTAAAGTCTCCATGAAAAAAAAAAAAACATAAAAAAACAGTGGGAGAGTAATATTGCCCTTTCAGCTTGTGTGCCAGTCTTGACTCCTGGGTGTGCCACCTCTCTCTCTCATTCAGTGGGCCATAGAAAGGCTATTTATTTTTTTGGTTTTTTTAATATTATTTGGTTTCTAAAGTCTCCCTGAAAATAAAAGAAAAAAAAACTTAAAAAAACAGTGGGAGAGTAATATTGCCCTTTCAGCTTGTGCGCCAGTCTTGACTCCTGGGTGTGCCACCTCTCTCTCTCTAATTGTGGGCCATAGAAAGCCTTTTTTTTTTGTTTTTTTTTTAATATTATTTGGTTTCTAAAGTCTCCCTTAAAAAACAAAAAATACATAAAAAAACAGTGGGAGAGTAATATTGCCCTTTCAGCTTGTGTGCCAGTCTTGACTCCTGGGTGTGCCACCTCTCTCTCTCTCATTCAGTGGGCCATAGAAAGGCTATTTATTTTTTTGGTTTTTTTAATATTATTTGGTTTCTAAAGTCTCCCTGAAAAAAAAAACATAAAAAAACAGTGGGAGAGTAATATTGCCCTTTCAGCTTGTGTGCCAGTCTTGACTCCTGGGTGTGCCACCTCTCTCCCTCTCATTCAGTGGGCCATAGAAAGGCTATTTATTTTTTGGGTTTTTTTAATATTATTTGGTTTCTAAAGTCTCCCTTAAAAAACAAAAAATACATAAAAAAACAGTGGGAGAGTAATATTGCCCTTTCAGCTTGTGTGCCAGTCTTGACTCCTGGGTGTGCCACCTCTCTCTCATTCAGTGGGCCATAGAAAGCATTTATTTTTTTTTTCCTTGATTTGTGTTCTAAAATCTACCTCAACACAAAAACACTACATCAATCAGTGGTAGAAAAATATTGGCCTCAGTCAGGGCTTGTGTGCCACTGCTGTGTGTGCTATCTCTCATTCAGTGGGCTATAGAAAGCCTATTTATTTATTTATTTTTTTTCTTATTATTTGGTTTCTAAAGTCTCCCTGAAAAAAAAAAATACCTAAAAAAACAGTGGGAGAGTAATATTGCCCTTTCAGCTTGTGTGCCAGTCTTGACTCCTGGGTGTGCCACCTCTCTCTCATTCAGTGGGCCATAGAAAGGCTATTTATTTTTTTGTTTTTTTTAATATTATTTGGTTTCTAAAGTCTCCCTGAAAATAAAAGAAAAAAAACTTAAAAAAACAGTGGGAGAGTAATATTGCCCTTTCAGCTTGTGCGCCAGTCTTGACTCCTGGGTGTGCCACCTCTCTCTCTCTAATTGTGGGCCATAGAAAGCCTTTTTTTTTTGTTTTTTTTTTTAATATTATTTGGTTTCTAAAGTCTCCCTGAGAAAAAAAAATAAATAAATTAGGTGGGAGATTAATATTGACATTAGTGCTTGAGTGACAGTCCTGCGTGTGTGTCATCTCTGTGATTTTGTGCCACAGAAAACAGAGTGTGTAACATTGTGCCTGATTTTCCTTGTGGTCTCACCAACCTGTTAAGGGATATTGAAATCATACTGAAGTTATAGCTCACCGTGTAAGTTGTTTGACAGCAACAAATAAAGTTACTTTGGTTAAGATTTTAAAACAATGAGGAAGTCTGGTGCAAGAGGTCGTCGTGGGCGTTCATTGTCAGCTGGTAATGATGGTAGTGGTAGTGGAGCATCAGGTGGTCGTGGGGATAAAAATATTCCACCTAAGTCTGGAGCTGTGGAGCCAGTTTCGTCGTCAGGCTACACAAGGCCTCGAACGCTCTCTTTTCTGGGAGTAGGAAAACCGCTTTTAAAGGCGGAGCAGCAACAGCAAGTTTTGGCTTACATTGCAGACTCAGCCTCTAGCTCTTTTGCCTCCTCTTCCGAAACTGGTAAATGTAAAAGCAGCGCGTCGCTTGTGGATGTTCACGGTCAGGGACAAGTCGCTTCCTTGTCCTCCTCAGCAAAAACTACAACAAGAGAGAAGGATGCAGCAGGCGACACAACGGGTCACTCCATGGAGCTCTTTACACATACCGTCCCTGGCTTAGAAAGTGAAACATTTAACAGGCCATGCCCATTACAAGTAGATTCTGACATGGAGTGCACTGATGCACAGCCACAGCCAGAGTACTATGCTGCTCCTTTGACTCAGACCACCACATTGCCCTCTCAGGGTACAGATCCACAATCAGACCCTGATGAGACTATGTTGCCCCGCCACGAACGCTATACCACCGACCGACACAGTGACACAGACGAAGTTGCACACGAGCTCGAAGAGGAGGTAATAGATGACCCAGTTATTGACCCCGATTGGCAGCCATTGGGGGAACAGGGTGCAGGCGGCAGTAGTTCAGAAGCGGAGGTGGAGGAGGGGCCGCAGCAGGCATCAACATCGCAACAGGTTCCATCTGCCGGGCCCGTATCTGGCCCAAAACACGTGTCAAAGCCAAAACCTGTTGGAGGACAGCGTGGCCATCCGGTTAAAGCTCAGTCTGCAATCCCTGAAAAGGGATCCGAGTCTAGGAAGAGTGCAGTCTGGCATTTTTTTAAACAACATCCAACTGATCAGCGCAAAGTCATCTGTCAAAAATGTTCAACTAGCTTAAGCAGAGGTCAGAATCTGAAAAGTCTAAATACTAGTTGCATGCATAGACACTTAACCACCATGCATTTTCAAGCCTGGACTAACTACCAAACGTCCCTTAAGGTTGTAGCACCCTCGGCCAATGAAGCTAGTCAGCAACGCAACATCCCTTCCGTCACTGTAAGGCCACCATTTTCCGCACCACCGGCAGTATCTGTGCAGGTTTCTTTGCCAGCCAAAAGCAGTCAGGGTCAGGGAACCACCAGTTTTGTAGGAGGAAATATTGCATCTAGGGCACCGGCAGAAACAATACCGTCTCCAACCGTCTCTCAGTCTGCCATGTACACCGGCACACCCGAAAGTTCCACGATCTCCAGCTCTCCAGTCCAGCTCACCCTACATGACACTCTGGTTAGAAAAAGGAAGTACTTATCCTCGCATCCGCGTACACAGGGTTTTAATGCCCACATAGCTAGACTAATCTCGTTAGAGATGATGCCCTACCGGTTAGTTGAAAGCGAAGCTTTCAAAGCCCTGATGGAGTACGCTGAACCACGATACGAGCTACCCAGTCGACACTTTTTTTCCAGAAAAGCCATCCCAGCCCTGCACCAGCATGTTAAACAGCGCATCGTCCATGCACTCAGGCAATCTGTGAGTACAAAGGTGCACCTGACTACAGATGCATGGACCAGTAGGCATGGCCAGGGACGTTATGTGTCCATCACGGCACACTGGGTGAATGTGGTGGATGCAGGGTCCACAGGCGACATCAATTTAGGGACAGTTGTGCCTAGCCCACGGTCTAGGAAACAGTTGGCTGTAGGCGTTCGCACCCCCTCCTCCTCGTCCTCCTGCAGAAGCTACAGCTCTTCCACAGAACGCAGTCTGCCAACCACTCCATCGGCAGATGACACTGTTGCACACCAGTTGTCCCATTATGGGCCAGCTACTGCCAAGCGTCAGCAGGCTGTATTGGCTATGAAGTGTTTGGGCGACAACAGACACACCGCGGAAGTTCTGTCCGAGTTCTTGCAACAAGAAACGCAGTCGTGGCTGGGCACAGTAGATCTTGAGGCAGGCAAGGTAGTGAGTGATAACGGAAGGAATTTCATGGCTGCCATCTCCCTTTCCCAACTAAAACACATTCCTTGCCTGGCTCACACCTTAAACCTGGTGGTGCAGTGCTTATTGAAAACTTATCCTGGGTTCTCCGACCTGCTCCTCAAAGTGCGTGCACTTTGCTCACATATCCGACGTTCGCCTGTACACGCCAGCCGTATGCAGACCTATCAGCGGTCTTTGAACCTTCCCCAGCATCGCCTAATCATAGACGTTGCAACAAGGTGGAACTCAACACTGCACATGCTTCAGAGACTGTGCGAACAGAGGCGTGCTGTTATTTATTTGTGGGAGGATACACGGGCAGGCAGTAGGATGGCAGACATGGAGTTGTCAGGTGTGCAGTGGTCTAAGATACAAGACATGTGTCAAGTCCTTCAGTGTTTTGAGGAATGCACACGGCTGGTTAGTGCAGACAACGCCGTAATAAGCATGAGCATCCCCCTAATGCGTCTGCTGATGCAAAGTTTGACGCACATAAAGGAGCAGGCGTCTGCACCAGAGGAAGAGGAAAGCCTTGATGACAGTCAGCCATTGTCTGGTCAGGGCAGTGTACAGGACGAGGTAGCGGGCGAAGAGGAGGTGGAGGACGAGGAGGATGATGGGGATGAGTATATTTTTAATGCCGAACCTTTCCCGGGGGCACAGGAAATTGGTTGCGTGTCACGGCCGGGTTCTGGTTTTTTGAGGGACACAAGTGACGTAGATTTGCCTGCAACTGCCCCTCAACCAATCACAACCGGAGATTTGACAACTGGAACTTTGGCCCACATGGCGGATTATGCCTTACGTATCCTAAAAAGGGACACACGCATTACGAAAATGATGAACGATGACGATTACTGGTTGGCCTGCCTCCTTGATCCACGCTATAAAGGCAAATTGCAAAATATTATGCCACATGAGAACTTGGAACTAATATTAGCAACCAAACAATCAACTCTTGTTGACCGTTTGCTTCAGGCATTCCCAGCACACAGCGCACGTGATCGTTCTCACACGAGCTCCAGGGGGCAGCAGACTAGGAGTGTTAGGGGTGCACACATCAGAAGTGGCGTTGGACAGAGGGGTTTTCTGACCAGGTTGTGGAGTGATTTTGCTATGACCGCAGACAGGACAGGTACTGCTGCATCAATTGAAAGTGACAGGAGACAACATTTGTCCAGTATGGTTACTAACTATTTTTCATCCCTTATCGATGTTCTCCCTCAACCGTCATTCCCATTTGATTACTGGGCCTCCAAATTAGACACCTGGCCAGAATTGGCAGAATATGCATTGCAGGAGCTTGCTTGCCCGGCAGCAAGTGTCCTATCAGAAAGAGTATTCAGTGCTGCAGGTTCAATATTAACCGAAAAAAGGACTCGTCTGGCTACCCAAAATGTTGACGATCTAACATTCATTAAAATGAACCACAACTGGATTTCGAAATCTTTTGCCCCACCTTGCCCGGCCGACACCTAGCTTTCCTATGAAAAGCTCTTGCCTGTGAATTACTTTTCTAATGTCTAATTTGCTGCAGCTGATTGTACAGCATACGACATGTTTACACCTCCCTAAATGGCAAAACTCCCCACACGGGGCCGTGGTATCGCGACTTGGCGCAAGCACCCGTGAGACTGCTGTTTGTCTGAAGAGGTGGGTGTGCTCGCTTTTGGTTGACGGCATTGCTACTGGGTCCCTCATAGTACAATGTAGTGTCTCTGGCGGTGGTGGTGCGCACCCAACGTCAGACACACCGTTGTAACATGAGGGGCCCTGGGGCGGTCCCGCCGGCTTCAAGAGAGTTCCCCCCTACCCCAGCTCAAAATGTGCTCTACCACGTGCAAAATTATGTCGCACAGCTCCACCAATCTTTAGTCTATTCGCTGACATCATTCAATGTCTGGCACTGACAATACAAATTTGTAGACATCTATGATGCAACTTAAAGTAGTCTGTGTCTGTGTCCTATATTGGCACCATTAAATAGTTACTGCCAAATTACTATGTCAGAAACTCAGTAGATGAGCCCACCCCTGTACCTAAGTATGCCACCTTTTTTTTTGTTTTGG
This sequence comes from Ranitomeya variabilis, assembly GCF_051348905.1. Classification (NCBI taxonomy): domain Eukaryota; kingdom Metazoa; phylum Chordata; class Amphibia; order Anura; family Dendrobatidae; genus Ranitomeya; species Ranitomeya variabilis. The sequence continues at coordinate 525,798,225 of NC_135234.1, read as the reverse complement.
TTGTTTTGCGAGACATTAACATCTATTTATATTTTGGGAGTACTGGGACAGACACTCCTTGCACTACTCCTCCACTCACCACCAAGCTGCCTGTGTATCCATGTAACCGCTGTAAAGCTGCCATGAGCCTATTGTTTGTTATTTTAGGCCTTTGATAGCCTGTCTGCGGTCCCTACTTTAAATACTCCTCCACTCATCACCAGCTGCCTGCCCGTGTATCCATGTAACCGCTGTAAAACTGCCATGAGCCTATTGTTTGTTATTTTAGGCCTTTGATAGCCTGTCTGCGGTCCCTACTTTAAATACTCCTCCACTCATCACCAGCTGCCTGCCCGTGTATCCATGTAACCGCTGTAAAACTGCCATGAGCCTATTGTTTGTTATTTTAGGCCTTTGATAGCCTGTCTGCGGTCCCTACTTTAAATACTCCTCCACTCATCACCAGCTGCCTGCCCGTGTATCCATGTAACCGCTGTAAAACTGCCATGAGCCTATTGTTTGTTATTTTAGGCCTTTGATAGCCTGTCTGCGGTCCCTACTTTAAATACTCCTCCACTCACCACCAAGCTGCCTGTGTATCCATGTAACCGCTGTAAAACTGCCATGAGCCTATTGTTTGTTATTTTAGGCCTTTGATAGCCTGTCTGCGGTCCCTACTTTAAATACTCCTCCACTCACCACCAAGCTGCCTGCCCGTGTATCCATGTAACCGCTGTAAAACTGCCATGAGCCTATTGTTTGTTATTTTAGGCCTTTGATAGCCTGTCTGCGGTCCCTACTTTAAATACTCCTCCACTCATCACCAGCTGCCTGCCCGTGTATCCATGTAACCGCTGTAAAACTGGCATGAGCCTATTGTTTGTTATTTTAGGTCTTTGATAGCCTGTCTGCGGTCCCTACTTTAAATACTCCTCCACTCATCACCAGCTGCCTGCCCGTGTATCCATGTAACCGCTGTAAAACTGGCATGAGCCTATTGTTTGTTATTTTAGGCCTTTGATAGCCTGTCTGCGGTCCCTACTTTAAATACTCCTCCACTCATCACCAGCTGCGTGCCCGTGTATCCATGTAACCGCTGTAAAACTGCCATGAGCCTATTGTTTGTTATTTTAGGCCTTTGATAGCCTGTCTGCGGTCCCTACTTTAAATACTCCTCCACTCACCACCAAGCTGCCTGCCCGTGTATCCATGTAACCGCTGTAAAACTGCCATGAGCCTATTGTTTGTTATTTTAGGCCTTTGATAGCCTGTCTGCGGTCCCTACTTTAAATACTCCTCCACTCACCACCAAGCTGCCTGCCCGTGTATCCATGTAACCGCTGTAAAACTGCCATGAGCCTATTGTTTGTTATTTTAGGCCTTCGAAGCCTGTCTGCGGTCCCTCCTTCCACTAGGCCTCCACTGACCAGACCACTGCTGCCCGTGTACCCCTGGAACCAATTTTAAAGTGCCTACAGCCAGCCCATTTTATTGTGTTAGGCCTTCGAAGCCTGTCTGCGGTCCCTCCTTCCAATAGGCCTACACTGACAAAGGTACACCTGACAACAGACACATGGACCTGTAGGCATGGCCACGGAAGGTTACGTGTCCTTTGTGGCTCAATGGGTTAATGTATTGGATGCATGGTCCACACAGGGGACAGCCTGCTAAGTCTGTATGCAGTCCCTAATTCAAGTTGTCCTCAACTGAATAAAGCTGAGCTTCTACCTTCTGGCTCTCATTAAGTGTTTTTTAAAAAACAAAATGGTGGTTAGGGCCTACTAACGGCTTCTGCCCCTCCCTGGTGTTGCCCTCAACTGAATAAAGCTGAGCTTCTACCTTCCGGCTCTGATTAACTGCTGTTTTTAAACACATTGCTGGTTCCGGCCTACTAACGGTGTCTGCCCCTCCCTGGTGTTGCCCTCAACTGAATAAAGCTGAGCTTCTACCTTCCGGCTCTGATTAACTGCTGTTTTTAAACACATTGCTGGTTCCGGCCTACTAACGGTGTCTGCCCCTGCCTGGTGTTGCCCTCAACTGAATAAAGCTGAGCTTCAACCTTCTGGCTCTCATTAAGTGTTTTTTAAAAAACAAAATGGTGGTTAGGGCCTACTAACGGCTTCTGCCCCTCCCTGGTGTTGCCCTCAACTGAATAAAGCTGAGCTTCTACCTTCCGGCTCTGATTAACTGCTGTTTTTAAACACATTGCTGGTTCCGGCCTACTAACGGTGTCTGCCCCTCCCTGGTGTTGCCCTCAACTGAATAAAGCTGAGCTTCTACCTTCCGGCTCTGATTAACTGCTGTTTTTAAACACATTGCTGGTTCCGGCCTACTAACGGTGTCTGCCCCTGCCTGGTGTTGCCCTCAACTGAATAAAGCTGAGCTTCAACCTTCTGGCTCTCATTAAGTGTTTTTTAAAAAACAAAATGGTGGTTAGGGCCTACTAACGGCTTCTGCCCCTCCCTGGTGTTGCCCTCAACTGAATAAAGCTGAGCTTCTACCTTCCGGCTCTGATTAACTGCTGTTTTTAAACACATTGCTGGTTCCGGCCTACTAACGGTGTCTGCCCCTCCCTGGTGTTGCCCTCAACTGAATAAAGCTGAGCTTCTACCTTCCGGCTCTGATTAACTGCTGTTTTTAAACACATTGCTGGTTCCGGCCTACTAACGGTGTCTGCCCCTGCCTGGTGTTGCCCTCAACTGAATAAAGCTGAGCTTCAACCTTCTGGCTCTCATTAAGTGTTTTTTAAAAAACAAAATGGTGGTTAGGGCCTACTAACGGCTTCTGCCCCTCCCTGGTGTTGCCCTCAACTGAATAAAGCTGAGCTTCTACCTTCCGGCTCTGATTAACTGCTGTTTTTAAACACATTGCTGGTTCCGGCCTACTAACGGTGTCTGCCCCTCCCTGGTGTTGCCCTCAACTGAATAAAGCTGAGCTTCTACCTTCCGGCTCTGATTAACTGCTGTTTTTAAACACATTGCTGGTTCCGGCCTACTAACGGTGTCTGCCCCTCCCTGGTGTTGCCCTCAACTGAATAAAGCTGAGCTTCTACCTTCCGGCTCTGATTAACTGCTGTTTTTAAACACATTGCTGGTTCCGGCCTACTAACGGTGTCTGCCCCTGCCTGGTGTTGCCCTCAACTGAATAAAGCTGAGCTTCAACCTTCTGGCTCTCATTAAGTGTTTTTTAAAAAACAAAATGGTGGTTAGGGCCTACTAACGGCTTCTGCCCCTCCCTGGTGTTGCCCTCAACTGAATAAAGCTGAGCTTCTACCTTCCGGCTCTGATTAACTGCTGTTTTTAAACACATTGCTGGTTCCGGCCTACTAACGGTGTCTGCCCCTCCCTGGTGTTGCCCTCAACTGAATAAAGCTGAGCTTCTACCTTCCGGCTCTGATTAACTGCTGTTTTTAAACACATTGCTGGTTCCGGCCTACTAACGGTGTCTGCCCCTGCCTGGTGTTGCCCTCAACTGAATAAAGCTGAGCTTCAACCTTCTGGCTCTCATTAAGTGTTTTTTAAAAAACAAAATGGTGGTTAGGGCCTACTAACGGCTTCTGCCCCTCCCTGGTGTTGCCCTCAACTGAATAAAGCTGAGCTTCTACCTTCCGGCTCTGATTAACTGCTGTTTTTAAACACATTGCTGGTTCCGGCCTACTAACGGTGTCTGCCCCTCCCTGGTGTTGCCCTCAACTGAATAAAGCTGAGCTTCTACCTTCCGGCTCTGATTAACTGCTGTTTTTAAACACATTGCTGGTTCCGGCCTACTAACGGTGTCTGCCCCTGCCTGGTGTTGCCCTCAACTGAATAAAGCTGAGCTTCAACCTTCTGGCTCTCATTAAGTGTTTTTTAAAAAACAAAATGGTGGTTAGGGCCTACTAACGGCTTCTGCCCCTCCCTGGTGTTGCCCTCAACTGAATAAAGCTGAGCTTCTACCTTCCGGCTCTGATTAACTGCTGTTTTTAAACACATTGCTGGTTCCGGCCTACTAACGGTGTCTGCCCCTTCCTGGTGTTGCCCTCAACTGAATAAAGCTGAGCTTCAACCTTCTGGCTCTCATTAAGTGTTTTTTAAAAAACAAAATGGTGGTTCCGGCCTACTAACGGTGTCTGCCCCTGCCTGGTGTTGCCCTCAACTGAATAAAGCTGAGCTTCAACCTTCTGGCTCTGATTAACTGCTGTTTTTAAACACATTGCTGGTTCCGGCCTACTAACGGTGTCTGCCCCTGCCTGGTGTTGCCCTCAACTGAATAAAGCTGAGCTTCAACCTTCTGGCTCTCATTAAGTGTTTTTTAAAAAACAAAATGGTGGTTAGGGCCTACTAACGGCTTCTGCCCCTCCCTGGTGTTGCCCTCAACTGAATAAAGCTGAGCTTCTACCTTCCGGCTCTGATTAACTGCTGTTTTTAAACACATTGCTGGTTCCGGCCTACTAACGGTGTCTGCCCCTCCCTGGTGTTGCCCTCAACTGAATAAAGCTGAGCTTCTACCTTCCGGCTCTGATTAACTGCTGTTTTTAAACACATTGCTGGTTCCGGCCTACTAACGGTGTCTGCCCCTGCCTGGTGTTGCCCTCAACTGAATAAAGCTGAGCTTCAACCTTCTGGCTCTCATTAAGTGTTTTTTAAAAAACAAAATGGTGGTTAGGGCCTACTAACGGCTTCTGCCCCTCCCTGGTGTTGCCCTCAACTGAATAAAGCTGAGCTTCTACCTTCCGGCTCTGATTAACTGCTGTTTTTAAACACATTGCTGGTTCCGGCCTACTAACGGTGTCTGCCCCTGCCTGGTGTTGCCCTCAACTGAATAAAGCTGAGCTTCAACCTTCTGGCTCTCATTAAGTGTTTTTTAAAAAACAAAATGGTGGTTCCGGCCTACTAACGGTGTCTGCCCCTGCCTGGTGTTGCCCTCAACTGAATAAAGCTGAGCTTCAACCTTCTGGCTCTGATTAACTGCTGTTTTTAAACACATTGCTGGTTCCGGCCTACTAACGGTGTCTGCCCCTGCCTGGTGTTGCCCTCAACTGAATAAAGCTGAGCTTCAACCTTCTGGCTCTCATTAAGTATTTTTTAAAAAACAAAATGGTGGTTAGGGCCTACTAACGGCTTCTGCCCCTCCCTGGTGTTGCCCTCAACTGAATAAAGCTGAGCTTCTACCTTCCGGCTCTGATTAACTGCTGTTTTTAAACACATTGCTGGTTCCGGCCTACTAACGGCTTCTGCCCCTCCCTGGTGTTGCCCTCAACTGAATAAAGCTGAGCTTCTACCTTCCGGCTCTGATTAACTGCTGTTTTTAAACACATTGCTGGTTCCGGCCTACTAACGGTGTCTGCCCCTGCCTGGTGTTGCCCTCAACTGAATAAAGCTGAGCTTCAACCTTCTGGCTCTCATTAAGTGTTTTTTAAAAAACAAAATGGTGGTTAGGGCCTACTAACGGCTTCTGCCCCTCCCTGGTGTTGCCCTCAACTGAATAAAGCTGAGCTTCTACCTTCCGGCTCTGATTAACTGCTGTTTTTAAACACATTGCTGGTTCCGGCCTACTAACAGTGTCTGCCCCTGCCTGGTGTTGCCCTCAACTGAATAAAGCTGAGCTTCAACCTTCTGGCTCTCATTAAGTATTTTTTAAAAAACAAAATGGTGGTTAGGGCCTACTAACGGCTTCTGCCCCTCCCTGGTGTTGCCCTCAACTGAATAAAGCTGAGCTTCTACCTTCCGGCTCTGATTAACTGCTGTTTTTAAACACATTGCTGGTTCCGGCCTACTAACGGCTTCTGCCCCTCCCTGGTGTTGCCCTCAACTGAATAAAGCTGAGCTTCTACCTTCCGGCTCTGATTAACTGCTGTTTTTAAACACATTGCTGGTTCCGGCCTACTAACGGTGTCTGCCCCTGCCTGGTGTTGCCCTCAACTGAATAAAGCTGAGCTTCAACCTTCTGGCTCTCATTAAGTGTTTTTTAAAAAACAAAATGGTGGTTAGGGCCTACTAACGGCTTCTGCCCCTCCCTGGTGTTGCCCTCAACTGAATAAAGCTGAGCTTCTACCTTCCGGCTCTGATTAACTGCTGTTTTTAAACACATTGCTGGTTCCGGCCTACTAACAGTGTCTGCCCCTGCCTGGTGTTGCCCTCAACTGAATAAAGCTGAGCTTCAACCTTCTGGCTCTCATTAAGTGTTTTTTAAAAAACAAAATGGTGGTTCCGGCCTACTAACGGTGTCTGCCCCTGCCTGGTGTTGCCCTCAACTGAATAAAGCTGAGCTTCAACCTTCTGGCTCTGATTAACTGCTGTTTTTAAACACATTGCTGGTTCCGGCCTACTAACGGTGTCTGCCCCTGCCTGGTGTTGCCCTCAACTGAATAAAGCTGAGCTTCAACCTTCTGGCTCTCATTAAGTGTTTTTTAAAAAACAAAATGGTGGTTAGGGCCTACTAACGGCTTCTGCCCCTCCCTGGTGTTGCCCTCAACTGAATAAAGCTGAGCTTCTACCTTCCGGCTCTGATTAACTGCTGTTTTTAAACACATTGCTGGTTCCGGCCTACTAACGGTGTCTGCCCCTCCCTGGTGTTGCCCTCAACTGAATAAAGCTGAGCTTCTACCTTCCGGCTCTGATTAACTGCTGTTTTTAAACACATTGCTGGTTCTGGCCTACTAACGGTGTCTGCCCCTGCCTGGTGTTGCCCTCAACTGAATAAAGCTGAGCTTCAACCTTCTGGCTCTCATTAAGTGTTTTTTAAAAAACAAAATGGTGGTTAGGGCCTACTAACGGCTTCTGCCCCTCCCTGGTGTTGCCCTCAACTGAATAAAGCTGAGCTTCTACCTTCCGGCTCTGATTAACTGCTGTTTTTAAACACATTGCTGGTTCCGGCCTACTAACGGTGTCTGCCCCTGCCTGGTGTTGCCCTCAACTGAATAAAGCTGAGCTTCAACCTTCTGGCTCTCATTAAGTGTTTTTTAAAAAACAAAATGGTGGTTCCGGCCTACTAACGGTGTCTGCCCCTGCCTGGTGTTGCCCTCAACTGAATAAAGCTGAGCTTCAACCTTCTGGCTCTCATTAAGTGTTTTTTAAAAAACAAAATGGTGTTTAGGGCCTACTAATGGTGTCTGCCCCTCCCTGGTGTTGCCCTCAACTGAATAAAGCTGAGCTTCAACCTTCTGGCTCTCATTAAGTGTTTTTTAAAAAACAAAATGGTGGTTAGGGCCTACTAACGGTGTCTGCCCCTCCCTGGTGTTGTCCTCAACTGAACAAAGCTGAGCTTCCACATTCTGGCTTTCGGCCTATACTATCAGATATTAAACTGCATTTGGCCTACTAGTGTGGTTAGGCCCTTGAAACAGTGTCTGCTGCTCTTGGGTTTGCTACTCCACTGAACAAAGCAATGCCGCCTGTTTAGTCCTGTTACCAATTTTGATCTGCATTTAGCCTACTTTATTCTTTGGCCCTATATCTGTTTCCTCATCATCCTGCCCATTGCCCAGCCACTGCTAGATGAGTCTGCTGGTACATTGACCTAGACCACTACATTCCCCTTGTACTCTACACAGCCAGAATCTGACCCTGCTGAAAGTAAGGTTCCCCTTCCCGCATATAATACCACCTTACACAGGGACAAAGAGGAAGGTGCAGATGAAAGTGCAGGTTCCTTCATCAGGTGGGGGGGCATACTCGTTGGCAACGTCACTGGCACAGGGCCACTCAGAGTACGCAAAAGTGTCGCTGCTGGTGGGAGGCGCCCCCGCCATGCAAACACACCGCCGTACTTTGAGGGGCCCTGTGCCAGTGCCAATGCGAACGAGTGGGCCCCCCTGCTTGCTCAGGATCACAGCACTTGCAACGTTGAAATACTTACCTCTCCCTGCTCCACCGCCATGACGTAGTCCATGTTTCCTGGGCCCACTAAAACCTTGAACCAGCCCTACCCCCACAACTTTTGCCAAATGACCCCCAATTTCCAGTGCCCAACTATTATTATAAAGTTAATTAAGATTGACAAGCTTCAGAAAACAAGAATGGATGTTTTTGGCAGTAAAATGTGCACTGTAGGTGTTTTCCTGGCCTCCACTCACTGCCGGCTATGCTTCCCCATTGACTTGCATTGGGTTTCGTGTTTCGGTCGATCCCCGACTTTTAGCGTTAATCGGCCGACTTCACTCGACTCGACTCTGGACTAAATCGGGTTTCACAAAACCAGACTCGATCTTAAAAAAATGAAAGTCGCTCAACCCTACTTAGGGGCTCTGCAAATACTTGCAAGATGTAAATCTTTAAGACAGTTCCACAAATGAGTCTAATGCAGAATACACAAGAAAAGAAGTTAAAAAACTAGAGAGGCAGGTCAATATATATAATATTGGTACAACAAGTCTCAATAATAGAATTTCAATTCCACAACACTGATCACTGGAAAAATGTAAGATTCAATAAATGGGGAAGAGGAGGAGCTTTTGAGGATAAATGCCATTTATGCAATTTTTAGCAACATAGCGTCATGTATTTTCCTCTTACCCATTTATTGAATCTTACATTTTTCCAGTGATCAGTGTTGTGGAACTGAAATTCTATTATTGAGACTTGTTGTACCAATATTATATATATTGACCTGCCTCTCTTGTTTTTTAACTTCTTTTCTTGTGTATTGTTTTTTGGTGTTTAAATAAAAGATTTATTGAATTTTAATATACAATTTGAGGAATTATTTTTTCAAGCAGTTTCTTTTTTCTTCAAAACTTGACTCTGAACTTAAACCCAATAGAAGTCAATTGGGTAACCCAAACTTTGGTGATGTAAAATGGTCATAGTAAGGGCTAGGGGGATGCAAAAAGGGGGTAAGAGCAGGACAATTGTCCCGCAGATAAATGTGGATAGAAAAATGACAAATCGATTAAATTTGTCAGTCAACATTGAGTTAATTTGTCTACCCAACAGGCTGGGTAGAACCAATAGAATGGAGTGAAGCTAGACAACACAAGTCCAAAATCAAAGCCAGACAATCAAAAAGTTAGACAGAGAACGTAGCAGCTGAGACACATACCAAGAGACGGGGTCAGAGATAAGCCGGGGTCATACACGTGAATACAAGTCAAAGGCAGGAGGATCACCAAGGTACAAGGGTAAGAGGCTCTAAACTGGAAGCTTGAGCAATCACTAACACTGGTCAGCAGGCTGTGATGACTGAAATAGCCCAGCTAGCTCCAGAACTAGGCCGAGGAGATTAACCCCTGCATGACCAGTCCCAAAGGAGGACAGCAGAAAATAAACTCCAGACTGGACCATGACAACCAGCCCATTAATATCAGCTCACAGCTGTCTATTTAGCCTTTACTGGTTATTAAAAAGGGGGACCCCCCAAAAAAATGGCCTGGGGTCCTGCCTATTTTTAGTAAACAGCAAAGAATAAACAGGCTGATTTTAATAGGCTGAGAAGGGACCATGGATAATGTGGATTTTTTCTTTTAACTTACTAGGTTAGCAATGGGGGCGTCTGATAGATGCCTTTCCATTACTAACCTATAAGCTTGATGCCAGCTGACATTACAAAGTTGACATCAACCCCATAAACTGTTACCCTGCTTGCCAACACACCAAGGGAAGTGGGAAGATCCAAGGCTCAGCACCTCTAAGGTTATCTCAGTTCATCACCACCTGGTCTCACAATAGCTCGAGTGCCGGAGTGCTAAGTGCTGAACTCGTGGTCATTCATCAGTATGGCACTGGAGCTGTGCAGCGTGAGAACCAGCTGATATGAATTCAGGTGACCTTACAGTAAGATTACCGCAGTTCACAGGCCAGCTTACCCAGAGCTTACTGTGGGAACTGCCGCCTGTGACCTGCAGTAATCTTAATTATGTCACCGCTCATCACTGCAGCTGTGTTATCATGCTAAGCTCAGTGTGTTCCGGCTGGCATGGTGAGTAGTCACAATACTGATGTCACCGCTTACCACATTATCTGGATGTAGCAGAGTTGGGAATCATCCTAGTACCTTATCATTATGGGTTAATGGCGGAAAAGTGAGGGTTACTTTGATTTTCGATTTTTATGTTCATAAATGGATAAAAGAGAGTAATAGTTGAGGAGTGATTTGAATAACTAAAGGACTTATCTCTATGTGTGCCTTTTTACTTTTGAATACGGGGTTAATAATCATCACTGACCTCTGGACCTGATGTCAGCAGACATTACACAGCTTACATCAACAAATAAACTAAATAAGATATTACCACATTTTCCAATGCACCAAGGTAAGCAGGAAAAGTAGAGGCTCAGTGCCATCTAATGGATGCACCATTTCTGGAGTGGATGGTGTACTGTTAATAGCTGTCTGTTTTGCCTTAGCTGGTTGTTAAAAATAGGGCGGACCCATGTAATCTTTTTAGAGTCCACCCTATTTTTAATAACCAGCTAAGGCAAATCTGACTGCTGTGGGACGATATTAATAGGCTTCGCAGCTCCATGGATATTGGCCTTTTCCCAGTATATATATATATATATATATATATATATATATATATATATATATATATATATATATATATATATATTACAGCATAGGCAGGAATTAAACCATGACTTTTAATGTATGCATAAGAGATTTCGAAAAGGAAAAACTGTCACCCTTAGTGAGATAAAACACGAGGGATTAGTTTTCAATCAAGAGGGAAAAACAAATTGAACAAGAAAAGATAATCCCCTTAGGATACAAAGATTTCTTTTGCAGTGGCTATAGCGAAATCAAAACAATAATACTCCTTATATCCTTATCCTTGGACATTTAGCAAAAAATGCAACCTGTGAGAAGGAAATATAAAAAAGGAACAATCTCACAAAGTCCAAGGGAGAAATGGATATTCCTGGGTTAGAGATGATCCATGAAGCAACACGTGGGGAAGACAATGCCCTATTAATCTATTCCCCAAGCTCCCGCCCTTACAAGGGCAGTCCACATCTGCCCCTGTATTTAAGCATGCCCTGCACTCTCCCTTATGGAATGGCCCAACGCGTTTCTTCCAAGCTGAATCATCAGGGACTTGCTTGTATTAGGAGATAAAGTGCCTAAGTGCTATATAGAGGGACATGAAGTCCTGCTACTCACTATGCTATACTCTTCCCAGTTTAAAAATACCAGCCCCCAGCTGTCTGTATTTCCTTGGCTGGTTTAAAAAGAAAGGTAACCACACTTTATTTTTTTTTATTATTATTTATTTATTTTGACTGTCCGGCTAGTCACAGCCATGCGATTACTTGACATGGCTGTGGTGGATCCAGAAGTGCCCAAAGCAAGCCTTAAAGCTTGTTTCAACAAGATTTATTAGATTTTAGGACCTGAATAGGAAACAGGACATACATTAAGAAGTCCATGTTTGGAGTCCGGTACTGGAAACTAGAAGGATGGTACGAACCCCGAACTTTCCAGTTTGGGTTCGCTCATCTCTAGTGCCGAAAGTACATTCACGCCAATATAATCAAATTGCAAAAGCTTAATTGACCAAGTAAGTACAAAAAAAACACACCATTAAAACATTTAAAAACAAACACCCAGAAGAATGTGTAACAGAACATGGGCAGACAAATAAAGGACAAAAAATCCCAAGGAGTTAAAAATATTGAATAAGATATGTGCAAAAGATAAAATGATACAAAGAATATGAATATAAAATAACAATCATTCAACAATATTCCATGTAATTTGTATTAGACTAAAGAAAACCAAAAAATACCAGTCTATCTTGTCACCAAAAAAGTTATAAAAAATAAAAATAAGATTAATCCTATGATGACTAAGCAGGGTGAGCAACCAGTATAACAAATGAGTATCAATTAAATGATAGTATGTATGTCTTTTATATGAACGAATAGCTAATGGCTAAGTAATAGCATAGCCAAAATGGTACTACATATACTATAATGAAATCATATAGAAAGGAATGCGTATATAGAACATACCATATAACAAACTTTATTAGAAACAAGAGATAAAATAGTTATACAATACAAAGTCTAAAAAATGGTAACCATAAGTGTACTCGATATATGAGCCAAGCAGATGTTATGTGGCACCACTACTGAGCGGGTAATGTTGTGAATTTGGATTCTGGGCTCCCCCGGTGGCCGCTTGTGGAATTGGACTTGTCATCCTCTTTCCTGTTTCACCTGGTTCCATCAGTAGTGGGTGTCGCTATTTAAGCTCATTTCTCTGGTGGTTTCTTGCCGGTCAACAATGTTATCTGATGCCTCTCAGTGCTTGTTCCTGCTTCTGACAACTACTAGATAAGTTGGACTTTTGTCCATGTTTCGTTTGCCTATTTGTTCCAGTTCACAGCTGAAGTTTTGTTACTGTGTCTGGAAAGCTCTCGTTGATCAGGGATTGCTACTCTGGTGTTATGAGTTAATGCCAGAGTTTGAGGTAATCTCTGGATGGTGTTTTGTTAGTGTTTTTCTGCTGACCATGAAAGTATACTATCTGTCTTCTGCTATCTAGTAAGCGGACCTCAAATTTGCTAAGACTATTTTCCTGCTGCGTTTGTTGTTTCATCTGAACTCACCGTCATTATATGTGGGGGGCTACTGTCTTCTTTGGAATATTTCTCTAGAGGTGAGCCAGGTCTTATATTTCCCTTTGCTAGCTATTTAGGTCTTAGGCCAGAGCTGGGCATCTAGCAATAAATAGGAAATGCTACCTGGCTATTTCTAGTTGCGCGGCAGGCTTAGTTCATGGTCAGTATAGTTCCATCTTCCGAGAGCTTGTCCCTCTATAGGCTTGCTATGATCTCTGCTTGCAGAGATCATGACAGTTTGACCGGCCATTAAAGTGTTAAAGACCCAGGTTGAGAAAGGAGAGTTATAAGAAGTCTGCTGGAATTTTTTTTTTTTTTTTTTTTTTTCCCTCCAGTTTGCCTTGCTGCAGTCTTTTTTCTCTCTCTCCTCCTCATCTCTGTATGGCTCTGTGTGCACCTGACAATAATGGATCTTCAGAGTGTAACTGCGGGTTTGAATAATCTCATCACGAAAGTACAAAATTTACAAGATTTTGTGGTACATGCTCCAGTATCTGAGCCGAGAATTCCTTTGCCGGAGTTCTTCACAGGGAATAGAGCTAGCTTCCAGAATTTCCGAAATAATTGTAAGCTTTATTTGTCCCTGAAGTCTCGTTCAGCTGGAGACCCTGCTCAGCAGGTTAGGATTGTGATTTCCTTGCTCAGGGGTGACCCTCAAGATTGGGCCTTCTCATTGCCAGCAGGGGATCCTGCGTTGCGCGATGTGGATGCGTTTTTTCTGGCCTTGGGCTTGCTTTATGAGGAACCTCATTTGGAACTTCAGGCAGAAAAAACTTTGATGGCACTATCTCAGGGGCAAGACGAAGCTGAGGTTTACTGCCAAAAATTCCGTAAATGGTCTGTGCTTACTCAGTGGAATGAGTGCGCCTTGGCGGCAACTTTCAGAGAAGGTCTCTCTGATGCCGTTAAGGATGTTATGGTGGGGTTCCCTGTGCCTGCAGGTCTGAATGAGTCCATGACAATGGCTATTCAGATTGATAGGCGTCTGCGGGAGCGCAAACCGGTGCACCATCTGGCGGTGTCTATGGAAAAGACGCCAGAAAGTATGCAGTGTGATAGAATTCTGTCCAGGAGCGAGCGACAGAATTTTAGACGGAAGAATGGATTGTGCTTCTATTGTGGGGATTCTACTCATGTTATATCAGCATGCTCTAGGCGTACAAAGAAGCTTGATAAGTCTGTTTCCATTGGCACCATTCAGTCTAAGTTTATTTTGTCTGTAACCCTGATTTGCTCTTTGTCATCCATTGCCACGGACGCCTATGTTGACTCTGGCGCCGCTCTGAGTCTTATGGATTGGTCCTTTGCCAATCGTTGTGGTTTTGATTTAGAGCCTTTGGAGACTCTTATTCCTCTGAAGGGGATTGACTCCACCCCATTGGCTAATAATAAACCACAATACTGGACACAAGTAACCATGCGTATCAATCCGGATCACCAGGAGATTATTCGTTTCCTGGTGCTGTATAATTTACATGACGATTTGGTGCTGGGATTGCCATGGTTGCAGTCTCACAATCCAGTCTTGGACTGGAGAGCAATGTCTGTGTTGAGCTGGGGATGTGGGGGTATTCATGGGGACTTACCTTTGGTTTCTATTTCGTCGTCCATTCCCTCTGAAGTCCCTGAGTTCCTCTCAGATTATCAAGACGTCTTTGACGAACCCAAGCTTGGGTCGTTACCTCCGCACCGTGAGTGCGATTGTGCCATAGATTTGATACCGGGTTGCAAATATCCAAGGGGTCGTTTGTTTAATCTGTCCGTGCCGGAACATGCTGCTATGCGGGAATATATAAAGGAGTCTTTGGAAAAGGGACATATTCGTCCATCTTCTTCTCCCTTGGGAGCTGGGTTTTTCTTTGTCTCAAAAAAGGACGGCTCTTTGAGACCATGTATTGATTATCGGCTTCTGAATAAGATCACTGTTAAGTACCAATACCCATTGCCATTGCTTACTGATTTGTTTGCTCGTATAGAGGGTGCTAAGTGGTTCTCTAAAATTGATCTTCGTGGGGCGTATAATTTGGTGCGGATCAGGCAGGGGGATGAGTGGAAGACCGCATTTAATACGCCCGAGGGCCACTTTGAGTATTTGGTCATGCCTTTTGGTCTTTCTAATGCCCCTTCAGTTTTCCAGTCTTTTATGCATGATATTTTCCGCGATTTTCTGGATAAATTTATGATAATATATCTGGATGATATTCTGATTTTTTCTGATGACTGGGACTCTCATGTCCAGCAGGTCAGGAGAGTTTTTCAGGTTCTGCGGTCTAATTCTTTATGTGTGAAGGGGTCTAAGTGCGTTTTTGGGGTCCAGAAAATTTCCTTTTTGGGGTATATTTTTTCTCCCTCTTCCATTGAGATGGATCCCGTCAAGGTGCAAGCTATTTGTGACTGGACTCAGCCCTCCTCTCTTAAGGGTCTTCAGAGATTTTTGGGCTTTGCCAACTTTTACCGCCGATTTATTGCTGGTTTTTCGGATGTCGTTAAACCACTGACTGATTTGACCAGACATGGCGCTGATGTTGCTAATTGGTCCCCTCATGCTGTAGAGGCCTTTCAGGAGCTTAAGCACCGTTTTGCCTCTGCCCCTGTGTTACGTCAGCCTGATGTGAATCTGCCTTTTCAGGTTGAGGTTGACGCTTCGGAGATCGGAGCTGGGGCAGTGTTGTCGCAGAAAGGTTCCGACTGCTCCGTCATTAGGCCTTGTGCCTTCTTTTCTCGCAAATTTTCGCCCGCAGAGCGGAATTATGATGTTGGGAATAGGGAGCTTTTGGCCATGAAGTGGGCGTTTGAGGAGTGGCGCCATTGGCTAGAGGGGGCTAAGCATCAGGTGGTGGTATTGACTGACCACAAAAATTTGATTTATCTTGAGACTGCCAGGCGCCTGAATCCTAGACAGGCGCGCTGGTCTTTATTTTTTTCTCGCTTTAATTTTGTGGTGTCATACCTACCGGGTTCTAAGAATGTTAAGGCAGATGCCCTTTCTAGGAGTTTTGACCCGGACTCTCCTGGTAATACTGAACCCACAGGTATCCTTAGGGAGGGAGTAATTTTGTCGGCCGTTTCTCCTGATCTGCGGCGGTCCTTGCAGGAGTTTCAGGCGGATAGACCGGATCGTTGTCCGCCTGATAGACTGTTTGTTCCGGATGATTGGACCAGTAGAGTCATCTCTGAGGTACATTCTTCTGCATTGGCAGGTCATCCCGGAATTTTTGGTACCAGGGATTTGGTGGCAAGATCCTTCTGGTGGCCTTCCCTGTCACGAGATGTGCGAGTCTTTGTGCAGTCATGTGACATTTGTGCTCGGGCCAAGTCTTGTAGTTCTCGGGCTAGCGGACTGCTGTTGCCCTTGCCTATTCCTAAGAGGCCTTGGACACACATCTCGATGGATTTTATTTCAGATCTGCCTGTTTCCCAGAAGATGTCTGTCATCTGGGTGGTCTGTGACCGTTTCTCTAAAATGGTCCATTTGGTTCCTCTGCCCAAGTTGCCTTCTTCTTCTGAGTTGGTTCCTCTGTTTTTTCAGAATGTTGTCCGATTGCACGGTATTCCTGAGAATATTGTTTCTGACAGAGGTACCCAATTTGTGTCTAGATTTTGGCGGGCATTCTGTGCTAGGATGGGCATAGATTTGTCTTTTTCATCTGCTTTTCACCCTCAGACTAATGGCCAGACCGAGCGGACTAATCAGACCCTGGAGACATATCTGAGGTGTTTTGTCTCTGCTGACCAGGATGATTGGGTTGCTTTTTTGCCATTGGCAGAGTTCGCCCTCAATAATCGGGCCAGCTCTTCCACCTTGGTGTCCCCGTTTTTCTGTAATTCGGGGTTTCACCCTCGATTTTCCTCCGGTCAGGTGGAATCCTCGGATTGTCCTGGAGTGGATGCGGTGGTGGAGAGATTGCATCACATCTGGGGGCAGGTTATGGACAATTTGAAGTTGTCCCAGGAGAAGACTCAGCGTTTTGCCAACCGTCATCGTCGTGTTGGTTCTCGGCTTTGTGTTGGAGATTTGGTCTGGTTGTCTTCTCGTTTTGTCCCTATGAGGGTCTCTTCTCCTAAGTTTAAACCTCGGTTCATCGGCCCTTATAGAATATTGGAGATTCTTAATCCTGTTTCTTTCCGTTTGGACCTCCCTGCGTCCTTTTCCATTCATAACGTTTTTCATCGGTCGTTATTGCGCAGGTATGAGGTGCCTGTTGTACCTTCAGTTGAGCCTCCTGCTCCGGTGTTGGTTGAGGGTGAGTTGGAGTACGTTGTGGAGAAAATTTTGGACTCTCGTGTTTCCAGACGGAGACTCCAGTATCTGGTCAACT
This sequence comes from Ranitomeya variabilis, assembly GCF_051348905.1. Taxonomy (NCBI): domain Eukaryota; kingdom Metazoa; phylum Chordata; class Amphibia; order Anura; family Dendrobatidae; genus Ranitomeya; species Ranitomeya variabilis. The sequence goes on along the minus strand of NC_135234.1, from coordinate 525,781,386 downwards.
GGAAGGGTTACGGCCAGGAGGATAATTCTTGGGTCAATGCATCTGATGTTCATGCTTCTGATCTTGTTCGTGCCTTCCATAGGGCTCATCCTGGTCGCCCTGGTGGATCTGGTGAGGGTTCGGTGCCCCCTCCTTGAGGGGGGGGTACTGTTGTGAATTTGGATTCTGGGCTCCCCCGGTGGCCGCTTGTGGAATTGGACTTGTCATCCTCTTTCCTGTTTCACCTGGTTCCATCAGTAGTGGGTGTCGCTATTTAAGCTCATTTCTCTGGTGGTTTCTTGCCGGTCAACAATGTTATCTGATGCCTCTCAGTGCTTGTTCCTGCTTCTGACAACTACTAGATAAGTTGGACTTTTGTCCATGTTTCGTTTGCCTATTTGTTCCAGTTCACAGCTGAAGTTTTGTTACTGTGTCTGGAAAGCTCTCGTTGATCAGGGATTGCTACTCTGGTGTTATGAGTTAATGCCAGAGTTTGAGGTAATCTCTGGATGGTGTTTTGTTAGTGTTTTTCTGCTGACCATGAAAGTATACTATCTGTCTTCTGCTATCTAGTAAGCGGACCTCAAATTTGCTAAGACTATTTTCCTGCTGCGTTTGTTGTTTCATCTGAACTCACCGTCATTATATGTGGGGGGCTACTGTCTTCTTTGGAATATTTCTCTAGAGGTGAGCCAGGTCTTATATTTCCCTTTGCTAGCTATTTAGGTCTTAGGCCAGAGCTGGGCATCTAGCAATAAATAGGAAATGCTACCTGGCTATTTCTAGTTGCGCGGCAGGCTTAGTTCATGGTCAGTATAGTTCCATCTTCCGAGAGCTTGTCCCTCTATAGGCTTGCTATGATCTCTGCTTGCAGAGATCATGACAGGGTAATATACTAGAAAAAATACAAAAACAAAATGTATACTATAATATAGTGCCATCACTATATTAGTACAAGTGTGAGACTGAGGGAGCACTGTTGTTATATCCCATTACCGATAATTATATAACGCCATCATGGCGTGCACCAATAGCCGCTGCCTACACTACATAGGCCAATTTAATAGCAATACATAAAGCACTGTGCACTCAAACACAAGTAGTAAAAAGTCTTACCCGTCCTCAGAGAATGGTGCCACAGCCCCTACGCGCGTTTCGGCGCTGTGCCTTCGTCAGGGGGAGTGGCATCATACTCCAAAAGACTCCCTTTTGAACCGTAGAGAACCAATGGTAACAGAGTTACGCCCCATAGATATCCACACATGATGTACGGAACAGAGGATGCCGGGACATGTAGTCCCAATCTACGTAGGGTTACATCTTAAACCTTGCCACAGACCTATGCCATCATGGCGCACGCGACGCTGACATTCCCAAAGGGGTGGAGTGAATGGACACGCCCATAGCGGCAGTCAGTGACGTGCCGGACACAGACCCCCAGCCGCACGGCCGCACACGGGAGGAGGTCCGGCCCTGCAACCCGCCCACCGCTGGTGACGAGCACTGCAACAGACCACACCTTCAGGACGGCAAGGCGCATGCGCACCGGCCGCAAACCAATATAGGGATTGTCTATCGTAAGTAGACACGAATCCCATGTAAAAACAGGAAATAGTAGATAGGAGAAATAGGGTGCTAGACCAAAGACTCACCATAAAAGTGACCATTCTCATAATCAGAGAAAAGTATACATAGTGAAACTACAGAGCCATAGTTACACGATAAAATATATATAAATAACAAAAATAGAGTGACAAGACATACATATAAAATATAACAACCACATAAAGAATGCATAGTGAAGATCTAGGTAATAAAAGGCTAAATGTCTATATACGACATAAAAGCAATCATAATAATGTGCGCAGTGCAAAAAATATTAAGAGTATTCTACTAAAGAGAATAACAAATAATGAAACTATGTTATAGGTCAAATATGACCGAAAAAAGCCCAAATCAAAACAGGCCATACAACATAAAAAGTGATACGTGAGATAAAAAAGGATCAAATATACCCAAATAACAATGGAAAAGTGGCACATAATCGTAATCATAATAATAGTGTTTTTAAAAATATACTATAATGCCTGCACCCTGGATAAAGGATAAGACCGGTGTATAACAATATCAAAACAACTCCATCATGGAAGAATGAAAGTTAACAAGTAAATACATGAAATGCACATGTCAAAAATGCATATTTACCACAAAATATGTGAGCAATCAACGTCCGCCTGTCACAACGCGTGTCACTACTAAACAGTAGCTTCATCAGGGAGAGTCATAGTCATCGGTGTCAAGTCAGGGTTTAAATATCTTAGTAAGTGCACTTACCGATGACCAAGTGAGTGCCAACACCTATGGTTGGCGTTCATTGGGCATCTGCAGGAGGGAATAGTGGTGGAACATGTGTAAAAATCACAGGTGCCGGAAATAAGCCTGTGCGATCCAAAAGAAGGGAGGTGTCGCAGCTGATGGCAAAAGCGCAAGCGCAAGGAGGATATATGCATGTCACAGTCCCCAGATATTGTCATATGCTTTCCAGGCAAAGTAAATTACGTAGATGCATGCGCAAAGAAGATGTATGTATGTCGTAACCCCCAGATATAGCCCCATGCGTTCCAGGTAAAGGAAATTACATGGGTGCATGCACAAAGAGGATGTATACGTGTCACAACCCCCAGATGTCTTGCCAAGCATTCCAAATAAAGGGAATAATGTGGATGTCAACTACGAACATGCGCAATGAAATACCAGACTAATCAAATATACTGCAGGTAAAAATGCAGGGCAAAAAAACACAAAATCATATCAAATGCATGCGCAAAAGTTCAAGATGCAAAGCACAAAAGCCAATGAGAAAATAAATGACCAAAAAGCAAAAAACAAAATGCATAAGAAACACAATGCAAATTGACACAGGTAAGTATAAATACAAGGAATTATGTATATGTGTAGGGCCACTTACAAAAAAAATGGGGTATACTACATTACTACATAAGAAAACCTGTAAATAATAAATCATCATTTAAACCTATTAGAGCAACAGAATTCAATTTATAAATCCACCTCGATTCCAGCTTGAGTAATTCACCCTGACCGTCACGCCTACGTATATTGTGCGGGATTTTTTGAAGACCAATTACCAGTAATCCACGTGTACTGCCCGCATGACTGTGAAGAAAATGTGTGGCAACAGGTTTTACCTTTGGCCAGATCCTGCTTAGCCAAATTTATGGCTGAAATATGCTGTTGTGTGCGCCTATGGAGTTTTTGTGTGGTTTGATTCACATATACTTTGGGGCAGGAGCACACAAGAGCATATTAGATTATGGGATTTAAAAAATTTACAGTAGATAAAATCCCTGAGATTGTGTACAGAATGATCAATTGGGTTAAGATTAAGAAAAGTTGAATTATGTTCCATGAAGTCGCAAACATTGCAGTCTCCACAAGAATAAGAACACTGGATCCTGAAGCCAGAATGGGTCCTATGTGTGGGTCTTACAAAATGGCTGCTTGTGAGGGAGTCCCAAAAATTAGGGATCCGTCTGTTAGGGCTAGCGGAATGCACCGAGTAAATAGAGATGTTTTTATTGATATTGGTGCATTCGCAGCCCGGGGTCCACCGTGCAGGAGTACCTGCTGCTAGCAAATGGCGGCACTATATGGCGGTATGGACTAACTCAGTTAATTCACCGAGTAGCCGTGAAAGCAAAGCACTGTGCTCTGTTAGACTTCACAGAGGCACAGGCTAACTGCCCAAACAGAGAGCAGTCAGTGGTCACGCATGCACACAAAACTCCTCGCCGGAGGTGCCAGCATTCTAGGGGCTTATTTCAGCCGGGTCCCTAAACACACTCTCACGTGACGACACTGGCACAAAGCACATAACAAAGAACAATACTAGCGCATGGCCGTGCGACCATGCGAGCCTTAAATAGTTGCAGCACATACAGGATCTTCCTAGAAGGACCAATGAGAGGCTGCCACAGAGCGTGAGCACCTACAGAACCTTCCTGAAGGACCAATGGCCTTAGCTGCAGTATCTGATCATGTGACCCTTGATCTCCACTGAAAGCTCTTACTCTGGGCATGCTCAGAACGAGAAAAGCAGGACTTAGTCCCAGAAGCGTCTGCTCACCGCTGCCCAGCACTGACTTCAATGGCAGAAGCAGAAAAAGCAGCAGTAACTTTTTGTACAGAGTCAGACAGAGCGAGACGCTGGGACCGACGTCTCCGCTGAGCAGTCTCTGCTGAGCAGGCTCCACTGTGGCAGGAGAAGAATGGGAGACTGCAGCGGAGATGGCCCGAGATTCCCCCTGTGCAGAGGTGGGAACTCGACCACTAACACCATCTGGCAGTTAATAAAGGTCATGCTGGTATCAAAGTAGCAATCCTTGTGTATGTCTTCAGAGTATACCAATGTTGATTAAATAATTTTGTGACATCATCCCATTGATTATGAAAAGTTGTAATAAATCTTAAACGATCATCCAACATACAAGAAGAAGGCTGCAACAAAACGTCTCTAGAGACAGCATTCGTTCTTTGGAACGTGTGAGAATTCAAAGACCTGGGATACCCCCTAGCTTGAAACCATGCTGCAAGTTCCTTGGCCCGATTGCGTAAGTGACCCTCTTGAGAGCAGTGACATCTGATTCGAGAAAATTGTCCTACCGGTATACTATTCTTTAAATGAGAATGATGGAAGCTGCCCAGCACTGACTTCAATGGCAGAAGCAGGAAAGGCAGCAGTAACTCTTTGTACAGAGTCAGACAGAGCGAGACGCTGGGACCGACATCTCCGCTGAGCAGGCTCCAATGCGGCAGGAGAAGAATGGGAGACAGCAGAGGAGATGGCCCGAGATTCCCCCTGTGCAGAGGTGGGAACTCGACCACTAACACCATCTGGCCGTTAATAAAGGTCATGCTGGTATCAAAGTAGCAATCCTTGTGTATGTCTTCAGAATATACCAATGTTGATTAAATAATTTTGTGACATCATCCCATTGATTATGAAAAGTTGTAATAAATCTTAAACGATCATCTGACATACGAGAACAAGGCTGCAACAAAACGTCTCTAGAGACAGCATTCGTTCTTTGGAACGTGTGAGAATTCAAAGACCTGGGATACCCCCTAGCTTGAAACCATGCTGCAAGTTCCTTGGCCCGATTGCGTAAGTGACCCTTTTGAGAGCAGTTACATCTGATTTGAGAAAATTGTCCTACCGGTATACTATTCTTTAAATGAGAAGGATGGAAGCTCCAAAGGTCAAGAAGACTATTAGTTGCTATATTTTTGGGGAAAAGATCCGTTCCAATCATGTTGCCCTGGTGAGAGAGCCCAATGTCCCAAAAAATCAACGGAGGAAGAAGAAATGTGATGAGTAAGACTACTTGCGTCATGTGGCATCCGTCGCAATCCGTTGTTTTGGACAAAAACGGATCCTGCAAATGTGCTCGCAGGATGTGTTTTTTGCCCATAGACTTGTATTGCCGACAGATCACGACGGATGGCCACACGTCGCGTCCGTCGTGCACTGGATCCGTTGTGTTTTGGTGGACCGTCGTCACAAAAAACGTTCAATGTAACTTTTTTATACATCACGTCCGCCATTTCCGACCACTCATGCGCAGCCGGAACTCCGCGCCCTCCTCCCCGGGACATAGACTGGGCATCAGATGCATTGAAAAACTGCATCCGCTGTCCACATTGTGCACAATTTTCACAACGTGCGTCGGTACGTCGGGCCGACGCATTGCGATGGCCCCGTACTGACGCAAGTGTGAAAGTAGCCTAAGATGAATATTCAAAGAATTGATGTTAAGTGACTTTATAAAATGTTCACAATCAACCAAAGTACCAGTCCAAATGGAAAAAATGTCATCAATAAAACGAAACCAATGAGAAACATGAGTTTGGAAATTGGTCAAAGGGTACACCAGTGTCTCCTCCCACAAACCTAGGGACAGGTTGCCAAAGGAAGGAGGACACCGTACACCCATTGCCATTCCAGAAATCTGTCGGTAAAAAAACAAAATAAAAAATAAAGTAATTGGTGCTGCCAATGCAAGTGCAATAGCAGCTGTCGGTGATCCCCTAGAACTTCTACTGTGCAGGCACGGGCGGCGCCATCTTGGTGGAGGACATTTTTTTTTCTTCCCCAGCAAATGGTGCCTGCGCAACAGCAGCTATCAGATCTCTATACAAACCGATAGCTGCCACTGCACAGGTGTGGCAGGCACCATTTTCAAAATGACTTTTTTTTTACCTCGCTCAAGTAAATCTGCATAAGGAAATAAGTGCAAAGTACACGTGCGATTATGCTGCCGCGCAGGTGCCACGGCCGGCACCTGACTGCAGAAGCGTTTTTTTTTTATTCGGCATGTTAGGTATTCATTATGCAAATTAGGGGGCAGATCACTGAGAAATCAGTGACCTGTCAACAGTCTGCCTTATGAATATATAATTAGAGCACCACATTGACCAGCACTGTCTTAGGGCGCAAGAACCTCATTAACACAAAACTAAAAATAAAGATTAAGAAACAACCACAAGACGGATTTCATCAATCAAGGTATCATTTCATTCAGTGTAGCTACACTGGCCTGACAGTGTGTGTAGGCTCCTATACACAACCCTGCTGACAGGTTCCCTTTAAAGTCAGAAGAGACAAATGTGAAGATAGCACATTGATGCAAAAGTGCAGATATCACATAGTAATATCTGGATTGAATAGACAATCAGGCACCATCTTGCAGGGGTTCAGCTATCTAACAAGATCAACAGGGTTAAGAAAGCAATTAGGACCTTTTGGCATAAGCACACTAACAACAGAATTTAGTAGGCAATGATGCACCTTGAAGGAATGTGGATAGAATAAAGGAACATATAATTTGTGTAGGTCGTCAGGTACCTTGATGCAAGAGCATGGAAATCAAACAAGAACAGCAGAGTTTATGCAATCGAATACTTTATTCCTGGAGATTTGAGGGTGAGGACAGAACCTTGGAGTGCCATAGACAAAAAGGTTGACTGGCACCTTAATGCAAAATAGTTGAGAATGCAGACAGCACCTTCGAATAGCTGTGAGAAGTAGATTAGCAGGTACCTTGTGACAGTAGGTTGAGGGTGTGGACAATAGCAGGATTAGCAGATAAGTAGATTGACATGTGCCTTCATAGAGCAGAGTTAATGGTATGAAATAGCAAAGCTGACTTGGTAGTAGAAGCTGGATGCTGAACAGCATTCAGGAGCAGCTGAATAGATGAATAGATAGTCAGGCACCTGGCTATAGTATATAACCAAGTGGTAAATGTGGCTTGGCTCATGGAAAGCACATAGTAGCAGTGTGCACTCCAACTTAAGGTACCGTCACACTCAGCGACGCTGCAGCGATATAGACAACGAGCCGATCGCTTCAGCGTCGCTGTTTAGGTCGCTGTAGAGATGTCAAACACAGCAGCTCCACAACGATGCAGGAGCGATCCTGTGACGTAGCGGTGACTCACTTATCGTTCTCACAGGTCGTTAGCTCCATGTTTAACATTGCTGACATCGTTGCTTTTGCTGTCAAACAGGACGATAAACGCCGATCTGATGACCAAATAAAGTTCTGGACTTCTAGCTCCGACCAGCGATATCACAGCGGGATCCAGATTGCTGCTGCGTGTCAAACACAACGAGATTGCTATCCAGGACGCTGCTGTTGTGAACTCTGTTTTTGGGCTCCCTCTTGTGGTCACAAGTGGTACTGTGTGAGTGCTATCTTTGGGCTCCCTCTGGTGGCTCTTTGTGTCATTCTGCAGGTCTGAGGCTGGATCAGCTGTCTCGTTATCTGTTAGCTGGTTTCCTATTTAGCTCACCTGGACTATCAATTGTTGCCTGCTGTCAATGTATTCAGTGCTATTTTGATCTCTCCTGCCTACCTTGGTTACCAGTCTCTCCAAGAGAAGCTAAGTTTTCTGTTTGTTCATTTTTTGATCATCAGTGTTCAATATGTTCCTTGGTTATTTATTTGTCCTTGTCCAGCTTGCTAATATGTGATTTCCTTGCTTGCTGGTAGCTCTAGGGGGCTGAGTTTCTCCCCTCACACCGTTAGTTGGTGTGGGGGTTCTTGAATTCTCAGCGTGGATATTTTGTATAGGGTTTTTTACTGACCGCACAGTTCCCTGCCTGTCTTCTGCTATCTAGTATTAGTGGGCCTCATTTGCTAAATCTGTTTTCATTTCTACGTTTTGTATTTTCCCCTTACCTCACCGTTATTATTTGTTGGGGGCTTCCTATATCTTTGGGGTCATTTCTCTGAGGCAAGTGAGGTCTTACTTTCTCTATAGGGGTAGCAAGTTTCTCAGGCTGCGTCGAGACGTCCAGGAATTTAGGCACGTTCACCGGCTACCTTCAGTGTGTTTGGTTAGGATCAGATTTGCGGTCAGTCCAGTTACCACCTCCCTAGAGCTCGTTCTATGTTCAGTAACTTAGCTAGTTCATTCTGTGATCCTCAGCCACTAAGGATCATAACAGTACAGCAGGCCTAAAAGTGTTTAATGCATCGCAGAAGTGGGATAAGAGAAGCCCTGAGTACAATTTTTTTATTTCCTCTCCCTTTGCTGCAGTCTGTCCAGCTTCTCTCATCCCCTTAATCTCTGGGTGGCTTTGAGTTCAGCTGCAGACATGGATATTCAGAGTCTGACTTCTAGTGTGGATCATCTTGCTGCAAGGGTGCAAAGCATTCAGGATTTTGTTGTTCACAGTCCTATGTCTGAGCCAAATGTACCTATTCCTGAGTTGTTTTCTAGAGATAGATCAAGGTTTCTGAATTTTAAGAATAATTGTAAATTATTTCTTTCTTTGAGACCTCGTTCCTCTGGTGATTCTGCTCAGCAAGTTAGAATTGTTATCTCCCTGTTACGGGGCGACCCTCAAGATTGGGCTTTCTCCCTGGCGCCAGGAGATCCTGCATTGCTGAATGTGGATGCTTTTTTTCTGGCGCTTGGATTGCTTTATGAGGAACCTAATCTTGAGAACCAGGCAGAAAAGGCCTTGCTGGCTCTCTCAGGGTCAGGATGAAGCTGAGGTGTATTGTCAAAAATTTCGGAAATGGTCGGTTCTTACTCAATGGAATGAGTGTGCCCTGGCTGCAAATTTCAGAGAAGGTCTTTCTGAAGCCATTAAAAATGTTATGGTGGGGTTCCCCATGCCTGAAAGTCTGAATGACTCAATGGCTTTGGCCATTCAGATTGATCGGCGTTTGCGGGAGCGCAAATCTGCGCACCATCTGGCGGTGTTTTCTGGACAGAGACCTGAGTCTATGCAATGTGACCGAATTCTGACCAGAGTTGAGCGGCAAAATCATAGACGTCAAAATGGGTTGTGCTTTTACTGTGGTGATTCAACTCATGTTATCTCAGCATGCTCTAAGCGCTTAAAAAAAATCGCTAAAACTGTCACCGTTGGTACTATACAGCCTAAATTCATTTTGTCTGTTACTTTAATTTGTTCTCTGTCATCTTACTCGGTTATGGCTTTTGTGGATTCAGGTGCTGCCCTGAACCTGATGGATTTGTCGTTTGCCAGGTGCTGTGGTTTTGTCCTGGAGCCTTTAGAATTCCCTACTCCACTGAGGGGAATTGATGCTACACCATTGGCTGAGAATAAGCCTCAGTATTGGACTCAAGTGACCATGTGCATGACTCCTGTACATCAGGAGGTGATTCGCTTTCTTGTGCTGCATAATTTGCATGATGTTGTCGTTTTGGGTCTGCCATGGTTGCAGGCCCATAATCCAGTGCTGGATTGGAAAGTTATGTCTGTTTCAAGTTGGGGTTGCCAGGGGATTCATGGCGATGCTCCTTTGGTGTCAATTGCTTCTTCCACTCCTTCTGAGGTCCCTGAGTTTTTGTCGGACTACCAGGATGTATTTGATGAGCCCAGATCTGGTGCCCTGCCTCCTCACAGGGATTGTGATTGTGCTATAAATTTGATTCCTGGTAGTAAGTTCCCTAAGGGACGACTTTTTAATTTGTCTGTACCAGAACATGCCGCGATGCGGAATTATATAAAGGAGTCTTTAGAGACGGGACATATTCGCCCGTCCTCCTCCCCTCTTGGTGCAGGATTCTTTTTTGTGGCCAAGAAGGATGGTTCTCTGAGACCTTGTATTGATTATCGTCTTCTAAATAAAATCACGGTTAAATTTCAGTATCCTTTGCCATTATTATCTGATCTGTTTGCTCGGATTAAGGGGTCCAGTTGGTTCACCAAGATAGATCTTCGCGGTGCGTATAACCTTGTGCGTATTAAGCAGGGGGATGAATGTAAAACAACATTTAATACGCCCGAAGGCCATTTTGAGTACTTGGTGATGCCTTTTGGACTCTCTAATGCTCCTTCTGTGTTCCAGTCCTTCATGCATGACATCTTCCGAGAATATCTGGATAAATTTATGATTGTGTATCTGGATGACATTTTGGTCTTTTCTGAGGACTGGGAGTCCCATGTGAAGCAGGTCAGGATGGTATTTCAGGTCCTACGTGCTAATGCCTTATTTGTGAAGGGCTCAAAATGTCTCTTCGGAGTACAGAAGGTTTCCTTTTTGGGTTTTATTTTTTCTCCTTCTACTATTGAGATGGACCCAGTCAAGGTCCAGGCTATTCATGACTGGACTCAGCCTACATCTGTTAAGAGTCTTCAGGAGTTCTTGGGTTTTGCTAATTTTTACCGTCGCTTCATTGCTAATTTTTCTGGTGTGGTTAAACCCTTGACGGATTTGACCAAGAAGGGTTCTGATGTGACTAATTGGTCTCCTGCGGTCGTGGAGGCCTTTCGGGAGCTGAAGTGCCGGTTTTCTTCGGCTCCAGTTTTGTGTCAGCCTGATGTCTCTCTTCCTTTTCAGGTCGAGGTTGATGCTTCTGAGATTGGAGCAGGGGCTGTTTTGTCGCAGAGAAGCTCTGATTGCTCTGTGATGAAGCCTTGTGCTTTCTTTTCGAGAAAGTTTTCACCTGCCGAGCGGAATTATGATGTCGGTAATCGGGAGTTGTTGGCTATGAAGTGGGCATTTGAGGAGTGGCGACATTGGCTCGAGGGAGCTAAGCATCGTGTGGTGGTCTTGACTGATCACAAAAATCTGATTTATCTCGAGTCTGCCAAGCGGCTGAATCCTAGACAGGCTCGTTGGTCGTTGTTTTTCTCCCGTTTCGATTTTGTGGTCTCGTACCTGCCTGGTTCGAAGAACGTGAAGGCTGATGCTCTTTCTAGGAGTTTTGTGCCTGACGCTCCGGGAGTTTCAGAGCCGGCTGGTATCCTCAGAGAGGGAGTGATTTTGTCTGCCATTTCCCCAGATTTGCGACGAGTGCTGCAGAAATTTCAGGCGGATAGACCTGACCGTTGCCCACCAGAGAGACTGTTTGTCCCAGATAGATGGACCAGCAGAGTTATTTCCGAGGTTCATTCTTCGGTGTTGGCAGGCCATCCTGGGATTTTTGGTACCAGAGATTTGGTGGCTAGGTCCTTCTGGTGGCCTTCCTTGTCGCGGGATGTGCGTTCCTTTGTGCAGTCCTGTGGGATTTGTGCTCGGGCTAAGCCTTGCTGTTCTCGTGCCAGCGGTTTGCTTTTGCCTTTGCCTGTCCCGAAGAGGCCTTGGATGCACATTTCCATGGATTTTATTTCGGATCTTCCAGTCTCTCAGAGAATGTCTGTCATCTGGGTGGTGTGTGATTGTTTTTCCAAAATGGTCCATTTGGTGCCCTTGCCTAAGTTGCCTTCCTCCTCTGATTTGGTTCCTCTATTTTTTCAGAATGTGGTCCGCTTGCATGGCATCCCTCAAAATATTGTGTCTGACAGAGGATCCCAGTTCGTGTCCAGATTTTGGCGGATCTTTTGTGCTAAGATTGGCATTGATTTGTCTTTTTCGTCGGCCTTCCATCCTCAGACGAATGGCCAAACCGAGCGAACTAATCAGACCTTGGAAACTTATTTAAGATGTTTTGTTTCTGCTGATCAGGATGATTGGGTGACTTTTTTGCCATTGGCCGAGTTTGCCCTTAATAATCGGGCTAGTTCTGCTACTTTGGTTTCGCCTTTTTTCTGCAATTCTGGTTTTCATCCTCGTTTTTCCTCGGGTCAGGTTGAGCCTTCTGACTGTCCTGGGGTGGATTCTGTGGTGGATAGGTTGCAGCAGATTTGGAACCATGTGGTGGACAATTTGAAGTTGTCACAGGAGAAGGCTCAGCGCTTTGCCAACCGCCGTCGTGGTGTGGGTCCCCGACTTCATGTTGGGGATTTGGTATGGCTGTCTTCTCGGTATGTTCCTATGAAGGTCTCCTCTCCTATATTCAAGCCTCGCTTCATCGGTCCTTATAAGATTTTGGAAATCCTTAACCCGGTGTCATTTCGTCTGGACCTCCCAGCATCGTTTGCCATTCATAACGTGTTCCATAGGTCTTTGTTGCGGAGGTATGTGGTGCCTGTGGTTCCTTCTGTTGAGCCCCCTGCCCTGGTGCTGTTTGAGGGCGAATTGGAGTACGTGGTGGAGAATATCTTGGATTCTCGTATTTCTAGATGGAGGCTTCAGTATTTGGTTAAGTGGAAGGGCTATGGTCAGGAGGATAATTCCTGGGTTGTCGCCTCTGATGTTCATGCGGCCGATTTGGTTCATGCCTTCCATGTTGCTCATCCTGATCGCCCTGGGGGTTTTGATGAGGGTTCGGTGACCCCTCCTCAAGGTGGGGGCACTGTTGTGAACTCTGTTTTTGGGCTCCCTCTTGTGGTCACAAGTGGTACTGTGTGAGTGCTATCTTTGGGCTCCCTCTGGTGGCTCTTTGTGTCATTCTGCAGGTTTGAGGCTGGATCAGCTGTCTCGTTATCTGTTAGCTGGTTTCCTATTTAGCTCACCTGGACTATCAGTTGTTGCCTGCTGTCAATGTATTCAGTGCTATTTTGATCTCTCCTGCCTACCTTGGTTACCAGTCTCTCCAAGAGAAGCTAAGTTTTCTGTTTGTTCATTTCTTGATCATCAGTGTTCAATATGTTCCTTGGTTATTTATTTGTCCTTGTCCAGCTTGCTAATATGTGATTTCCTTGCATGCTGGTAGCTCTAGGGGGCTGAGTTTCTCCCCTCACACCGTTAGTTGGTGTGGGGGTTCTTGAATTCTCAGCGTGGATATTTTGTATAGGGTTTTTTACTGACCGCACAGTTCCCTGCCTGTCTTCTGCTATCTAGTATTAGTGGGCCTCATTTGCTGAATCTGTTTTCATTTCTGCATTTGTATTTTCCCCTTACCTCACCGTTATTATTTGTTGGGGGCTTCCTATATCTTTGGGGTCATTTCTCTGAGGCAAGTGAGGTCTTACTTTCTCTATAGGGGTAGCAAGTTTCTCAGGCTGCGTCGAGACGTCCAGGAATTTAGGCACGTTCACCGGCTACCTTCAGTGTGTTTGGTTAGGATCAGATTTGCGGTCAGTCCAGTTACCACCTCCCTAGAGCTCGTTCTATGTTCAGTAACTTAGCTAGTTCATTCTGTGATCCTCAGCCACTAAGGATCATAACAGCTGCAACGTCACGGATCGTTGTCGTTCTCGTTGTAAAGTTGTTTAGTGTGAAGGTACCTTAAGTGCTCAAGCAACACACAGCCACCTAAATTACAATGCCTTGGATGATTACATCAGAGGTGAATTCCAGGTCACAATAGAAGTCCCTCATGGACTAACATAAAAGGAGACCGCTGTGTGGAAAGCATTCTTTACAGTGTCCTCTGAAACTCTTCTTTTATCAGACCTCAACTTTGAGAAGTACACCATGATTTTGGTTGGCACAAAGGATGGGGACAAAGGAACGCAACCATCTATCATGCTGCCTTGCAACAGGGGTTATGGGGCGGTAATATTTGTAATGAAAATTAAAAAGTTAATTTCTTGGGATAGGGTTTAATTGTGCTTAGCTCCTCAGACTGATTGCAATGATCTTTAACCGGAGGATTCCTGAGTGATGAGTAAGGTTGGCATAATTCCCTGCTTCTTCTGCCACAATCTTCTGATGGTCTTCTTCATACCACAGCAGTGGTTCTGGATAGCTTCTATCATCTGGATGTAAGGTTCGGCCAGGACCGTAGTCATGGCTGAGGACACCGGGGCCTTGGTGTCCTGGCCTCCCCTCACAGAAAAATAATATTCTTCTATCAGCATACCTGTGTCTTTTCTCTCCTCACCGTCAGGGGCTCCTCTGCGGTGCTGGGGACTTTCTGTAATCGACTTCACAAGAATTGAGACACAGTCCATTTTAAATGCAATATGAAGAACTTTACTCAATACGCTTTGCAGCACATTCTTGCGAGAATCAGCATAAACATCAGGCTTCATACAGTACACATCCTGCATCTCCCCTGTACTCTGTCCCACATCCTTCAGTACACTATGGGGTAATAATGCCTTAGGTGGTACCGCAGCGTTCTCCTTGTCCAGACTCACTGTATCTGGGTTTTTCCTCATCCGTTTCGCACCGGATTTGAGAGTATCTGCCCATGCAATGATCTGCCACATCTTGAACCATCTGCGCCCTGTACTTTCCCAGACCGCTTCCTTTCTTTCACTCAAACTGCAGTAGCTCTGCTGTTGTATACTGTCCTTCTGTCCCTATAGGAATCAGAATCACTGGGTTCTCTTTCCAAACATTACGTGGCTGCTGTGGTGTCCTGGGCTTGGTGCCCATGTGGACGCTTCGGGCGCCTAGGCCCTTCTCAACTTCCTAACATAACACACTTTCTTACCACACAGCAGCCCCTCCTACAGTTAACCATTTACTTACACTATGTTACTATTTATGCTACACATAAAATAGTCCCCCCATCTAGTGGCCATAATTGGACACTACACTTTCCTTGTTCTAAACATAGCATCAATACAAAAATATAATATATATCTATTTATATAATTGCCTTGTAATGTTTTCATTTACTGTTCTGTCCAGATGTCACCATATCCCAGATTTCCAAGAGGAGGAAGATCACGGACCGCCATATTGGGACACCCAAGTGATGGATGTTTCAATATGGAAACTGCTGCTGGTGCCAACCTATTGCATGGTAAAACCAGCGGAACACCGTCACACCACCCACACACACTCTATATGCCATATGCAACACACACTCACACACTCTCACACTCATACTCTCACACTCTCACACACTCACACACTCACGCAGCCTCTTGCATGGAACCGCAAGCAGAACACTGTTGGGAACATGCCTTTGCCAGGATCAGCCAAATGCTTCACTGACTGCCGCCACCTTTGTACAGGAGGAGCGCATGCATAGTTTTAATGTGACCACTGCTATCTGCACAAAGATGGCGGCAGTCTGATTTACTGCGCCTGCGCGAATTACGCAAAGATGTAATGAATCATTTGGCTGATCCCGGTGGCAGATGCACGACATGTCTACAGGCAGAGGAAGTTGGTCACATTAAAGGGGTTTTTCCACGAACGAAAGTTAATTTTAAAAATTGACTGTGCCTGACCGTGTACGGAGCAAACCACATCTCCTGAGCAGGGGAGGAAGCAAAAGATAATACTGACATTACAGCAAGGGATCACAGTGGATTCATTTTGTGAGGTAAAATATTTCACTGACTGTTTTTAAAAAGTACTTTACCTCACAAAATATATCCTCTGCGATCTCCTGCTGTAATGTCAGTATTGTCTTTTGCTTCCTCCCCTGCCCAGGAGCTGTGTTATGTTCTGTACATGGTCAGACACAGGGGTGAGTGTGTCTTACCATGTACAGAGCATACCACATCTCCTGGGCAGGGGAGGAAGCAAAAGACAATACTGACATTACAGCAGGGGATCACAGTGGATTCATTTTGTGAGGTAAAATATTTCACTGACTGTTTTTTGTTTTTTTTAATTTTACCTCACAAAATGTATCCTCTGCGATCTCCTGCTGTAATGTCAGTATTGTCTTTTGGTTCCTCCCCTGCTCAGGAGCTGTGGTATTTTCGGTACATGGTCAGACACAGACAATTTTTAAAATGAACTTTTGCTCGTGGGAAAACCCCTTTAAAAAGCAAAAATCAATGCCAACATGGCTCCTCATAAATAGTACACCAATGACAATGAAAGCAGCAAAGGCACAATGTCGAAGACAACAAAGGGCAAATGAGACTCTTAAAGAGCAACAGCAATGCTGGGACAAAAACAATGCATATAAGCATAGGCGTCAAGCACATAAGTCCTCTGATGCAAAAGTCATTAGATTATCAAAGGATGCCATTAGGCAACAACAGCACCGCATTCCTGCCCCCATCCTGACAGTACCGCCCTCCCGATGCAAAAGCGTTGGGCCTCCATCTAGTATATAGATATTTAACAAGTCACAGTAATACAAAAATGTGTGTAACAGTACCAATGAGGAATAGTGGTAATACACATGTTCGCATAGCAGTGCCAATCTCTATCATTATTAAGTGACATATCAAATAACAACATTATCTATTTCTTATACAGTATCTTGTACATAAATGGATATGACCATAACATAATGGTACTGGAACGGCAGGAACGTCATGCATAGCCCATCCCCTAGATGGACATAGTGTTAGCCAGAACATACAATGTCCTGAAGCTACACATTAGCTATATTTGACTAAGGCATCAAAATACCTTGCCCCAGCCCAACACTATGATTCATTATCTCCTTAGTAAAAGGTAGCCTCTGTTTCTCATGAAGCTTCAGTTATACACTGCTAATTCACGTCTTGATGGCTGCTACTATATTACTATATATCCTTTTAGCTGCTGACTGCTACAATAGATGATATTACAGCCACAATAGAAACAACAGTCATCACATTTACATAAGCAAGTAGCTTTATTACTTTAAAAGCCATAAACTATCTTTCCCAACTTCCCCATACAACTCAATACTTACGTGTTTTCAAAGGGTATAGCAGAGAACTGGCAATGGCTTATCTCTTGAATAACAAATGTCATGGACCATGAATAACACCATACAGTCGAACGCGTCGGTTTGCTTCAGGGGTACTATGTGGTCTGCCAGCAAGTCATATTTTTTTATATGTAAGAAATAAACTTGAAGTTTTATTTTAACAAGTATATTCACTGGAGAAATTGTTTTTCTTATAATAGTGTAGTTTCAACTTTTGCTATGCTGCACTAATGTATATATATTAGGAAATAGCTATTCCGTACTATTTTATTTTACTAATCACACACATTGCTATCAGGAATGACACAAGAATAAACCTACAGCTGTAGGAGTAAATAAAATATCATACATTGATTTTCAACAGCAGCAAATATATTTTCATATTAGAAATTGTAATATATTCTAAATACATACAGCCATGGCCAAAAGTGTAGGCACCCTAGAAATTGTTCCAGAAAATTAAGTATTTCTCCCAGAAAATTGTTGCAATTAAACATGTTTTGTTATACATATGTTTATTTCCCTTTTGAGTTCTAGAACAAGACAAAAATGCAGAGAAAAAAGTAATATTGGTCATGGACATAATTTCATGTAAAACCTCAAAAATGTTCCTGACAAAATAGTTGGCACTCTCAAGTTAATATTTGGTTGCACACCCTTTGGAATAAATAGCTGCAATCAATCATTTCCTATAACCATCAACAAGCTTCTTACACCTCTCAACTGGAATTTTGGCCCACTTTTCTCTTGCAAACTGCTCAAGGTCTCTCATATTTGAAGTATGTCTATTCACTACAGCAATTTTAAGATCTTTCCACAAGTGTTCAATGTATTTTAGATACAGACTCATTACTGGCCATTTCAAAACTCTCCAGCACTTTGTTTTCATCCATTTCTGGGTGCTTTTTGAAGTGTGTTTGGGGGCATTGTCCTGCTGGAAGACCCATGAATTAGGACGCAAGCCCATCTTTCTGACACAAGGCACTTCATTGTGACCCAAAATTCTTTGGTAATCTTCAGATTTCATCATGCCTTGCACACAGTCAAGGCACTTGGTGCCAGAGGCAGCAAAACAACCCCAAAACATCTTTGGGGTTAGAGGTGTAGAGCAATTTTAATTTTATCCACACCTGTTACTTGCTACAGGGGAGTTTGAACGAGCAACATATGTTTAAAACAAAGGCATTTACCCACAATTTTTGAAAGGTGCCAATATTTTTGTCTGGAACGTTTTTGAAGTTTTATGTGAATTTATGTCCAACTTACTTTTTTTCACTGTTTTTTTTTTTGTTGTTTAATACAAGGAAATAAACATGTGTAGAACAAAACATGTGTAATTGCAATAATTTTCTGGGAGAAATACCTAATTTTCTCAAATAATTTCAAGGATGCCAACACTTTCAGCCATGACTGTATGCAGAGTGAGATACCAGCTTGTGTCTACTTACAAGCTAGAGGGGTAATCAAAGTGATTTAGTATTTTTAATATTTGATTGCTGCCACTTTTAACTGGAGGTTTTCCGATAATAGTCATAAAAATGTATACAGCAGCCTGCTAAAGCATTCACCCCCTTGGCATGTTTTGTTTTTTTGCTACCATTTTGAGGGCTTACTTCAGCTCATGTAAAGAGCATGCCTATAAATGTGAACATTTGTTGTTTTTTTTTATTGCGAAGCAACAACAAATAGGACAAAATTGCTAAAAACTTAAGTGTACACAACTATTCAACCCCCTAAAGTCAGTACCTTGTAAAGCCTCATTTTGTAGCAATTACAGCTGCAAGTCACTTTTGATAAGTCTCTATGAGCTTTCTACTTCTTGCCACTGGGATTTTTTTTTCATTCCTCAAGGCAAAACTGCTCCGGTTCCGTCAAGTTAGACCTTTCCTCCAGTGAACAGCAATCTGCAAGTCTGACCACAGATTCTCATTTGGATTATGGTCTGGGCTTTGAATAGGACACTTCATAACATTTACACGTTTCCTATCGAACCACTCGAGTGTTGCTTTAGCAGTATGCTTTGGGTCATTGTCTTGTTGGAAGATGAACCTCCGTCCCAGTCTCAAATCAGTGACAGACTGAAACAGGTTTTGCTCAGAAATATCCCTGTATTGTCCCTCATCCCCTTGACTTGAACCATTTTCCCTGTCCCTGTTGCGGAAAAGTATCTCCACAGCATGATGCTGCCACCATGTTTTACTGTGGGGATGGTGTTCTTGCAGTGATAAGTTTTATTGGTTTGACGCCATACATAATGTTTAGCTTGATGGCCAATAGTTCAATTTTGATTTCATCTAACCACAGCACCTTCCTCTACATATTTGAGGAGTCTCCTATGTCTTTTAGCAAATTCAAAATGAGCCTTAGAATTTATCTGTGTAAGCAAAGGTTTTTTCTGTCCATTCTTCCATAAAGGCCACCTCTATGGAGTGTACGGCTTATTGTGGTCATGTGGACAGCTTCTTCACAGTTACCTTTTGTCTCTGTGCTGCCTGTCTAATTAATGCCCTCCTTGCCCGGGCTGACAGTTTTGGTCATGGCCTTCTCTTGGAAGGTTTGTTGTGGTACTATGTACTTTCATTTTATGATAATAGATTTCATGGTGCTCTGGGGGATCATCAGAGATTGGAATTCTTTTATGACCTAACCCTGACTTGTACTTCTCAACATCTTTGTCCCTTAATTGTTTGGAGATCTCCTTGGTCTTCATGGTGTAGTTTGGTTACTGGTGCATCTTGCTTAATGGTAATGCAGCCACTGTAGCCTTTCAGAAAAGGTGTGCATATACTGACTGCTATGTGAAACTTAGATTGCACACAGGTGAACTGAATTTTTTATGGACATCATATCAAAAGGGGTGAATTCATATACACATGCCAATTTTTACTAATTTGATCCCATAAATTTTAATTTTACCCATATTTTTCTCACTTCACTTCACCAACTATTTAGTTCTGATGCATCACACACAAATCAGGTCAGGAAAATATTTAGACACAGGATGTAATGTAACAAAATAGGTAAAATCCAAGGGTGGGGGTGCATACTTTTGCAAGAAACCTTAGGATATTGCTGTTTATGGCTATGAAACACTTAGATCAAGTCAAAGAATGGATCTTCTAAGGTAAGAACAGTCTGTCTTTCACCCATCCACCTAGGGGCTCATTCACATGTCTAATTTTTCCACGTACAAGAAAAACAAACTGATAATTCTGTTCATAGTTTGATCCAATGTTCTTGCACGAGAAGAAATAATAAAAAAAAGTTTTTCCACCTTTTTCATTCTGAGAGTTCATTTGTGGCCTGACTTTTATCATGGACCCACTGCATTGCTGATTTTTATTCCACAGTTGGATCAAAATTGGACATGTCTCCGCGATTTTTCATGGACATGTGAATAGCCTCATAGAGTATCAAAGGTACAAGTGCTGTCAGTAAAAACACGGAATGCACTCGTAGGTGAAAATTGGAAATCTGAATAAGCCTTCATGTAGATTTTTGAGGCATAATGCAACACTTTAATTATAGTCCAAACATTATTAACCCCTTAAGGAACAAGACACTTTGTGCGTTAAATAGCCTCATTTTTTAAATCTGACGAGTGTCACTTTATATGGTAATAACTAGGGATGATCTAATAGCTTTGGATAAGATATTATCCGAATAGCTATAGCACTTACCGAATAGCTGCCTCGGTAACCTGGATACCTGGAGCGCTCCCGATAATCAGCTGTTCGGCGCCGCAGCTGCATGTGTCGCAGCTGTGTGACAGTCACAACACATGCATGGAGAGCCTGTTTGTTGAAACGCTTTAACAGATCTCAGGGATTCTGAGACTGTTTTCTCGTGACATATTGTACTTCATAAAGAATAAGTATAGAAAACAAGGCGCACTGCTGAAATAACAACTCTATACAAATATCTAATGCACTGCGGGGTGCAAGCAAGTGATAAGACAACTGTATGCTACCAACAAAGGAAAAAGTATCACTCCAAAGAAGCACACCACGCAAAAAATAGAAACATGGTATATGGAAAAAACACAGGATTTTATTGACACACAAAGATAAAACATACTTAAAAACCATAAGCAAAGAGCCCTGTCCACATCAATGTACATAACAAATATAATAGCTCATATAACCTGAAATACATAAGCTAGAATGCATTTCATAATGAGCAATTAGATAGAACCTGCCATCACTCGAAACCCAATAGAAAACCATATAAGGTAAGTGCAAAAAGCACAGAAATACCCAAAATGGGGTTAGACCACCTATTATGACTGGTGCCTAGACACCTGTATGGCTCATGGGACACTCAAATCAATCAAAGACCATCCACATGGAAATCAAGCCCCAGGGCATAAGACAAGCACCCTGAACAATAACCGATAAATGCAGGAGGATGCTAAGATGGAACTTTACCAGGCACGAGCAGTCCGTGGAACGGCAGGTGAAGTGATGGGACAGGGGCAAATGCAGCCCAACGCGTGTCGCCCTTCAGGAGAGGGCTTCGTCAGGGGAAGTGCTTAAACATGTGTCATGAGCCCTGTATAAATATGACCCAAATAATGAACAAACGCGGCACATCTGTGACACAGGGGCAGCGCCGGCAATCGCGCGTGCGCAAAAGAGCGCACCTGTATACAGGAACGGCCTGCCGCTCAGCCAGGCGGGGAGATAGAGGAGGACAGCCGCTAACAATATAGGCGGCGGAAGTCCTCACCGAAGGAGAGCCAATGGCGCAGGCGCAAGAGTATCAGAGGCTCAAACTTAGTGCACTCACTAGCCGGGCATGCGCAGAAGAACGTAAGTATGCGGGAACGAAACACATCGCTACGCCGAGCAGGAAGGTAAAAGGGGGAGTGATTAATGTCACTATGGGTCACAGGGACCGCCCCAAACACCGCTAAACTGAACAGGAAAGCAAAAAGGGAAGTGATCAATATCACTGCGGACCGCAGGGACCGCCCCACAAAACGGACCAAGAGAGGAGCCACCCTCAGAATTGCCATAGATATCACTGGAGCAAGTACACAAACAAAAAAGGCCCATAGATAGAAAAATGGACAGAAAAACATATGGGCACTAAAATACGGCAAAGATGGTATACGTGGTGGTACTTGAAACAAAAGAGGGGGGTAACCTACAAAATTGTATATAGCCCAGGGGTGATCAGCCCCAAAAAAGCATATATACAAAAAGGTATACATGATAGGCCAGATGGCAACATTTGGGAAACAAGGGAGAAATACCAATGGCCGGAAAGAAAACACATACAAGACCAACACACATAAACGACCATAAATAAAAACAGATACAAAACCAAACAACCCCCGAGGGACAGTCAACCAGACATGCACATATAGATGACAGTCAACATACACATAGAAACCATCTGGCATGCCTTACACAAAGACCTACAGCCATTGTGAGGCATATACGTATAAATACAGTTGCAACATAATAGTGTTGGACATAATCTTTATTGAATAGATAGCTATGAATAAAGAACAGTGTATGGATACGTATTGTATGTAAGAACTGTAGCCTGCATAGGGGGCAAGTGTAAAAAATGACAATAAGATCCCGGCAAGAAAGGAGGGGGAAAGGACAAGAAAATGCTAGTCCCTTCAGACCCTAAATCCCCAGGATGCCAAAGCTGAGAGACCCAGCAGAGATGTAAACCTGCCCGGTACCTGGAGTCCCATACGCCAAGATATAATGAGAACAATGCCATAACCTATCATGAAGTCCCATGAGCCAGCAAAACCTATATAAATTGTAGAAAGCCTATATGCAAACCCCTAATCCAAGTACCATACCGGACCACATAGTAACAAAGGGATCCTATATGCAGTTAATAGGATATCCCTGCAATAACCAGTCCTATCAATAAATATAGATATAAATATAAAGTGCCATGCATGAGGGCAGTAGGATAAGATAGTAAAAGTCAAATAAATACAAAAGCCCACATAGAGAGCGCGGGCTGTCCCGTAGGTCAGGACCCCAAAAGGGGCCACCACGATGTGGAGAATCCAAATGTCCAGAGAGAGAGCATAGCTCCCAAGCAGATAGAGTATAGACGAGGTACATGGAGGATGATCCCAAATGTTAGAGAAAGGTCCACGGTTATCCAGTGCGTAGAGCAGATGAGGCACGGAGGGGAAGATTTCATCCAAGGAAGCCCGTGAATAAAAGTTCTTCATTTAGACCTGTTGGGGTGACAGAAGACAAGTTGAAAATCCAACGGGACTCACAGCGTAGCAAGGAGGGCTTAAGCGGGCCCCCCCTATTAGATATCCGAACATGCTCCAAGCCCACAACCCTGATGTTTGTCACACTACCGGCATGATGGGTAAGAAAATGAGCTGCCACGGGGGTAAGAACTTTGCCCTTAGATAAATCATTGGAGGCCAGATTGATCGTGGAGAAGTGCTTCTGCACTCTCCGACGCAACTCCTGCGAGGTTTGCCCCACGTATATGAGTTGGCATGGGCAGATGAGAGCGTAAATAACGCAGGTGGTCTTGCAATTTACATATGACGAGAGTCTATGCCGGCTACCATCACTGGGATGAACAAAAAAGTCCCTTGTGGCCCCCATATGCGGGCAAATACTACAACCCCCACAAGCAAAGGAGCCTCTAAGTTTGAAACCCCGATTGGTGCTCACAGTTTGCCTCCTGTAGTGGCTCCTGGATAACATATCTCTAAAATTAGGAGCCCGTCTGGCAACCAAAAGAGGTTGCGCAGTGACTACATCCGCAGTATGGAGGTCCGTGGTGAGGATATCCCAGTGCCTATGCAATATGGCCTTAAGGTCACCCCAGTTGTTATTAAAGCCCGTGATAAATCTAGGCTTATCCTCACGTACCTTAACAGACGTAGACAGTAAAGAGTCCTGGTTGTGTACTCTCGCCCGTTGGAATGCCGTTGAAATGCTCCTATGTGGGTAATGCCTTTCTTTAAAACGGTCTGTGAGTCTTCGTGCTTCCATTTGAAAGTCCACATCGGACGTGCAATTCCTTCTAACTCTTAGAAATTGGCCAATGGGCACCCCATCCCGAGTGTGCCGCGGATGAAAACTTCTGTAATCCAACAGGCTGTTCGTAGCCGTCGGTTTCCGAAACAACCTGGTTGAGATAGAGCCACCCTCCTCAATCCTGATCTGTAAGTCGAGATATGTAGCTGCGGACGATGACATAGAGTACGTAAGAAGAATGTTATGCATATTTACGTTCAAAGACTCAATATACCTTCTGCAGTCCTCCATAGTGCCCACCCAAACAAAGAAAACATCATCGATGTAGCGTGACCAATGGGTAATACTGCTCCTGAAAGTGGATGATGGAAAAACAACCATAGCCTCCCACCATCCCAAAAACAGGTTTGCCAGAGCAGGTGCACATCTGGCACCCATGGCCACGCCTGATGTTTGCAAGTAATATGTTCTATCGAACAAAAAATAATTATGCCTCAAGATGAAATTGAGCAGGTCCACCACTAAAGAGTCGTGCATGCGATCCGAATGTTCCACCATATCCAGAAAATACAGGACTGCTGTTATGCCATCCTCGTGGCTAA
Organism: Ranitomeya variabilis; assembly: GCF_051348905.1. Classification (NCBI taxonomy): domain Eukaryota; kingdom Metazoa; phylum Chordata; class Amphibia; order Anura; family Dendrobatidae; genus Ranitomeya; species Ranitomeya variabilis. The sequence continues at coordinate 525,756,870 of NC_135234.1, read as the reverse complement.
TGTTCGAATATAGCGACTCGACATCACATGTAACCAAAATAGCCCCTGGCGGAAGCTTCATTGAACGGCAAATGTTGATGAAGTGTGCCGAGTCTTTCACAAAGGATGGTAAATTCTTAACTAATGGTTGCAGGAAGTGGTCCACATAGATACAGGCTTTCTCACACAGGCTGCCGATGCTGGCCACGATGGGCCGGCCCGGCGGTCTGTGGATGTCCTTGTGGACTTTGGGCAACATGTAGAAGGTTGCCGTAATAGGACATTCAACCCACAGGAATCGAAATTCCTGGTGATTAATAATGCCGAGATCTCTGGCCCTCTCCAAAAGGGCCCTAAAACGAGCACCAAAAACCGCCGAGGGATCCGATGGAAGTTTCTTGTAAAATCTTTGATTCCCTAGTTGCCGATTGGCCTCCTCCAGGTAAAGGGTATGTGGCCAGAGGACCACATTACCCCCCTTGTCTGCTTCTTTAATCAAGAACAAGTCATTGTTCTTGAGGCCGGACAAGGCCCGTTGTTCCTCCCTACTCAAATTGGAAGGAAGTGATGGACGTACATGCATGGACATGATGTCTTTTTTTGTTAATTCAAAGAAGACTCTAATCGATGGTACTAGGGAAAAAGGGGGTGCCACTGTCGATTTGTTACGGTATGGAAAACGATTCCTACCTCCACCAGATTCATTCTCCTGGAGTAACCGTAGAAGATCTTGCATGACCTGTTGATCCGTTTGGTCTAGGTCCCTCGTAGTCTGGGGTCTGTTGTGTAGAACTCAAAGAACCAAATGCCTGCAAAACAAATACAAATCCTTGACTAGGGTGAATTTGTCTGCGGCTTGCGAAGGGGAAAAGGTCAGACCCCTCTGAAGAACACTCAACTCTGTTGCAGAAAGAACGTAATCAGACAAGTTAATGACCTGTAACAAGTTGTCCGATGCCCCTAATGGCCCAGAGTTGGCCCCAGAAGAAGGATCTGTTAGTATCTGCGACGGTTCCGGTATGGCCTCTGGACCTGTGGACGTCGTCCCCCGAATCTGGTTACCCGTGGTGATATTGGAACGGCGCTTGCGGCCCCTACGGATCCGACGTCTACCTCGCTTTCTGCTGAGGATAAAAAATCACTCTCTGAAGTAAAGTCCGCGCCTCTAGTGGACTCCTGTGCTGGAGCCCTAGTCCTCTGAGTTGGAGGCGCCCGTCTCTGGTTTCCCTGGTGCCGCCATTGAAATGCTCTGGCCTGCTCAAAATCAGCGCGGTCCCTGGCAAACTTGGATTTCTTTTTGCTGACAACATCCTTTTCATATTTGTCCAGGTTTTCCTTGAGCTTGGCTCTGAACGGCTGGACCTGTTTAACATCATCAAATTTTGAGAGCCCACCCTCCAAGTCCTTAATCCTGATCTTAGTACTCAATAATAATTCCCTATCATGCTCCAGCAACATGTTGATAATAATACTGGAGCATTTCAGTAGGCCTTGTTCCCATGTGGCTTGAAATGTTGAAGAAGGTTCCCACGCTGGATAAATGGGGATCCTCAAACCCCGAGGGACAATGTTAAGCCTCATGTATTCCTCCAGACTACGGATGTTCCACCATAGCCTAATGCCCAACCTGTGAGCTGATGTTAGTTCCGAGGAAAATCTCGAGAAATCGGAATCCGGCACCCGAGTCTCCCCAGGAAGAAAGATATTAGCCGATTGGGCCTGCCAGGTTGCCTCACGGGTATCCCAATCCATGGCCCACTAGCAGAGAGTCCAAACAATGAACTGGAAAAACACAAGGAGGGAGGGGTGAAAAAAGGAAAAAATGAAAAACCAAAATACAATAGACCCCAACGATGTCACAAATGGCCGTGGTAATGAGAAAATGATAATAACACAAACACCTGTACAATAATCAACAGTGTTTTTGTTAAAAATGATACTGTTAACTAGCCCCTAATAGGACGCGTGCAGCCAAGTATGGAAATACCCACCAAAAATAGTGGGCAAACAAGCCTTAGGAATAAGTATAGAAAACAAGGCGCACTGCTGAAATAACAACTCTATACAAATATCTAATGCACTGCGGGGTGCAAGCAAGTGATAAGACAACTGTATGCTACCAACAAAGGAAAAAGTATCACTCCAAAGAAGCACACCACGCAAAAAATAGAAACATGGTATATGGAAAAAACACAGGATTTTATTGACACACAAAGATAAAACATACTTAAAAACCATAAGCAAAGAGCCCTGTCCACATCAATGTACATAACAAATATAATAGCTCATATAACCTGAAATACATAAGCTAGAATGCATTTCATAATGAGCAATTAGATAGAACCTGCCATCACTCGAAACCCAATAGAAAACCATATAAGGTAAGTGCAAAAAGCACAGAAATACCCAAAATGGGGTTAGACCACCTATTATGACTGGTGCCTAGACACCTGTATGGCTCATGGGACACTCAAATCAATCAAAGACCATCCACATGGAAATCAAGCCCCAGGGCATAAGACAAGCACCCTGAACAATAACCGATAAATGCAGGAGGATGCTAAGATGGAACTTTACCAGGCACGAGCAGTCCGTGGAACGGCAGGTGAAGTGATGGGACAGGGGCAAATGCAGCCCAACGCGTGTCGCCCTTCAGGAGAGGGCTTCGTCAGGGGAAGTGCTTAAACATGTGTCATGAGCCCTGTATAAATATGACCCAAATAATGAACAAACGCGGCACATCTGTGACACAGGGGCAGCGCCGGCAATCGCGCGTGCGCAAAAGAGCGCACCTGTATACAGGAACGGCCTGCCGCTCAGCCAGGCGGGGAGATAGAGGAGGACAGCCGCTAACAATATAGACGGCGGAAGTCCTCACCGAAGGAGAGCCAATGGCGCAGGCGCAAGAGTATCAGAGGCTCAAACTTAGTGCACTCACTAGCCGGGCATGCGCAGAAGAACGTAAGTATGCGGGAACGAAACACATCGCTACGCCGAGCAGGAAGGTTGGGGGAGTGATTAATGTCACTATGGGTCACAGGGACCGCCCCAAACACCGCTAAACTGAACAGGAAAGCAAAAAGGGAAGTGATCAATATCACTGCGGACCGCAGGGACCGCCCCACAAAACGGACCAAGAGAGGAGCCACCCTCAGAATTGCCATAGATATCACTGGAGCAAGTACACAAACAAAAAAGGCCCATAGATAGAAAAATGGACAGAAAAACATATGGGCACTAAAATACGGCAAAGATGGTATACGTGGTGGTACTTGAAACAAAAGAGGGGGGTAACCTACAAAATTGTATATAGCCCAGGGGTGATCAGCCCCAAAAAAGCATATATACAAAAAGGTATACATGATAGGCCAGATGGCAACATTTGGGAAACAAGGGAGAAATACCAGTGGCCGGAAAGAAAACACATACAATACCAACACACATAAACGACCATAAATAAAAACAGATACAAAACCAAACAACCCCCGAGGGACAGTCAACCAGACATGCACATATAGATGACAGTCAACATACACATAGAAACCATCTGGCATGCCTTACACAAAGACCTACAGCCATTGTGAGGCATATACGTATAAATACAGTTGCAACATAATAGTGTTGGACATAATCTTTATTGAATAGATAGCTATGAATAAAGAACAGTGTATGGATACGTATTGTATGTAAGAACTGTAGCCTGCATAGGGGGCAAGTGTAAAAAATGACAATAAGATCCCGGCAAGAAAGGAGGGGGAAAGGACAAGAAAATGCTAGTCCCTTCAGACCCTAAATCCCCAGGATGCCAAAGCTGAGAGACCCAGCAGAGATGTAAACCTGCCCGGTACCTGGAGTCCCATACGCCAAGATATAATGAGAACAATGCCATAACCTATCATGAAGTCCCATGAGCCAGCAAAACCTATATAAATCGTAGAAAGCCTATATGCAAACCCCTAATCCAAGTACCATACCGGACCACATAGTAACAAAGGGATCCTATATGCAGTTAATAGGATATCCCTGCAATAACCAGTCCTATCAATAAATATAGATATAAATATAAAGTGCCATGCATGAGGGCAGTAGGATAAGATAGTAAAAGTCAAATAAATACAAAAGCCCACATAGAGAGCGCGGGCTGTCCCGTAGGTCAGGACCCCAAAAGGGGCCACCACGATGTGGAGAATCCAAATGTCCAGAGAGAGAGCATAGCTCCCAAGCAGATAGAGTATAGACGAGGTACATGGAGGATGATCCCAAATGTTAGAGAAAGGTCCACGGTTATCCAGTGCGTAGAGCAGATGAGGCACGGAGGGGAAGATTTCATCCAAGGAAGCCCGTGAATAAAAGTTCTTCATTTAGACCTGTTGGGGTGACAGAAGACAAGTTGAAAATCCAACGGGACTCACAGCGTAGCAAGGAGGGCTTAAGCGGGCCCCCCCTATTAGATATCCGAACATGCTCCAAGCCCACAACCCTGATGTTTGTCACACTACCGGCATGATGGGTAAGAAAATGAGCTGCCACGGGGGTAAGAACTTTGCCCTTAGATAAATCATTGGAGGACAGATTGATCGTGGAGAAGTGCTTCTGCACTCTCCGACGCAACTCCTGCGAGGTTTGCCCCACGTATATGAGTTGGCATGGGCAGATGAGAGCGTAAATAACGCAGGTGGTCTTGCAATTTACATATGACGAGAGTCTATGCCGGCTACCATCACTGGGATGAACAAAAAAGTCCCTTGTGGCCCCCATATGCGGGCAAATACTACAACCCCCACAAGCAAAGGAGCCTCTAAGTTTGAAACCCCGATTGGTGCTCACAGTTTGCCTCCTGTAGTGGCTCCTGGATAACATATCTCTAAAATTAGGAGCCCGTCTGGCAACCAAAAGAGGTTGCGCAGTGACTACATCCGCAGTATGGAGGTCCGTGGTGAGGATATCCCAGTGCCTATGCAATATGGCCTTAAGGTCACCCCAGTTGTTATTAAAGCCCGTGATAAATCTAGGCTTATCCTCACGTACCTTAACAGACGTAGACAGTAAAGAGTCCTGGTTGTGTACTCTCGCCCGTTGGAATGCCGTTGAAATGCTCCTATGTGGGTAATGCCTTTCTTTAAAACGGTCTGTGAGTCTTCGTGCTTCCATTTGAAAGTCCACATCGGACGTGCAATTCCTTCTAACTCTTAGAAATTGGCCAATGGGCACCCCATCCCGAGTGTGCCGCGGATGAAAACTTCTGTAATCCAACAGGCTGTTCGTAGCCGTCGGTTTCCGAAACAACCTGGTTGAGATAGAGCCACCCTCCTCAATCCTGATCTGTAAGTCGAGATATGTAGCTGCGGAGGATGACATAGAGTACGTAAGAAGAATGTTATGCATATTTACGTTCAAAGACTCAATATACCTTCTGCAGTCCTCCATAGTGCCCACCCAAACAAAGAAAACATCATCGATGTAGCGTGACCAATGGGTAATACTGCTCCTGAAAGTGGATGATGGAAAAACAACCGTAGCCTCCCACCATCCCAAAAACAGGTTTGCCAGAGCAGGTGCACATCTGGCACCCATGGCCACGCCTGATGTTTGCAAGTAATATGTTCTATCGAACAAAAAATAATTATGCCTCAAGATGAAATTGAGCAGGTCCACCACTAAAGAGTCGTGCATGCGATCCGAATGTTCCACCATATCCAGAAAATACAGGACTGCTGTTATGCCATCCTCGTGGCTAATGTTCGAATATAGCGACTCGACATCACATGTAACCAAAATAGCCCCTGGCGGAAGCTTCATTGAACGGCAAATGTTGATGAAGTGTGCCGAGTCTTTCACAAAGGATGGTAAATTCTTAACTAATGGTTGCAGGAAGTGGTCCACATAGATACAGGCTTTCTCACACAGGCTGCCGATGCTGGCCACGATGGGCCGGCCCGGCGGTCTGTGGATGTCCTTGTGGACTTTGGGCAACATGTAGAAGGTTGCCGTAATAGGACATTCAACCCACAGGAATCGAAATTCCTGGTGATTAATAATGCCGAGATCTCTGGCCCTCTCCAAAAGGGCCCTAAAACGAGCACCAAAAACCGCCGAGGGATCCGATGGAAGTTTCTTGTAAAATCTTTGATTCCCTAGTTGCCGATTGGCCTCCTCCAGGTAAAGGGTATGTGGCCAGAGGACCACATTACCCCCCTTGTCTGCTTCTTTAATCAAGAACAAGTCATTGTTCTTGAGGCCGGACAAGGCCCGTTGTTCCTCCCTACTCAAATTGGAAGGAAGTGATGGACGTACATGCATGGACATGATGTCTTTTTTTGTTAATTCAAAGAAGACTCTAATCGATGGTACTAGGGAAAAAGGGGGTGCCACTGTCGATTTGTTACGGTATGGAAAACGATTCCTACCTCCACCAGATTCATTCTCCTGGAGTAACCGTAGAAGATCTTGCATGACCTGTTGATCCGTTTGGTCTAGGTCCCTCGTAGTCTGGGGTCTGTTGTGTAGAACTCGAAGAACCAAATGCCTGCAAAACAAATACAAATCCTTGACTAGGGTGAATTTGTCTGCGGCTTGCGAAGGGGAAAAGGTCAGACCCCTCTGAAGAACACTCAACTCTGTGGCAGAAAGAACGTAATCAGACAAGTTAATGACCTGTAACAAGTTGTCCGATGCCCCTAATGGCCCAGAGTTGGCCCCAGAAGAAGGATCTGTTAGTATCTGCGACGGTTCCGGTATGGCCTCTGGACCTGTGGACGTCGTCCCCCGAATCTGGTTACCCGTGGTGATATTGGAACGGCGCTTGCGGCCCCTACGGATCCGACGTCTACCTCGCTTTCTGCTGAGGATAAAAAATCACTCTCTGAAGTAAAGTCCGCGCCTCTAGTGGACTCCTGTGCTGGAGCCCTAGTCCTCTGAGTTGGAGGCGCCCGTCTCTGGTTTCCCTGGTGCCGCCATTGAAATGCTCTGGCCTGCTCAAAATCAGCGCGGTCCCTGGCAAACTTGGATTTCTTTTTGCTGACAACATCCTTTTCATATTTGTCCAGGTTTTCCTTGAGCTTGGCTCTGAACGGCTGGACCTGTTTAACATCATCAAATTTTGAGAGCCCACCCTCCAAGTCCTTAATCCTGATCTTAGTACTCAATAATAATTCCCTATCATGCTCCAGCAACATGTTGATAATAATACTGGAGCATTTCAGTAGGCCTTGTTCCCATGTGGCTTGAAATGTTGAAGAAGGTTCCCACGCTGGATAAATGGGGATCCTCAAACCCCGAGGGACAATGTTAAGCCTCATGTATTCCTCCAGACTACGGATGTTCCACCATAGCCTAATGCCCTACCTGTGAGCTGATGTTAGTTCCGAGGAAAATCTCGAGAAATCGGAATCCGGCACCCGAGTCTCCCCAGGAAGAAAGATATTAGCCGATTGGGCCTGCCAGGTTGCCTCACGGGTATCCCAATCCATGGCCCACTAGCAGAGAGTCCAAACAATGAACTGGAAAAACACAAGGAGGGAGGGGTGAAAAAAGGAAAAAATGAAAAACCAAAATACAATAGACCCCAACGATGTCACAAATGGCCGTGGTAATGAGAAAATGATAATAACACAAACACCTGTACAATAATCAACAGTGTTTTTGTTAAAAATGATACTGTTAACTAGCCCCTAATAGGACGCGTGCAGCCAAGTATGGAAATACCCACCAAAAATAGTGGGCAAACAAGCCTTAGGAATAAGTATAGAAAACAAGGCGCACTGCTGAAATAACAACTCTATACAAATATCTAATGCACTGCGGGGTGCAAGCAAGTGATAAGACAACTGTATGCTACCAACAAAGGAAAAAGTATCACTCCAAAGAAGCACACCACGCAAAAAATAGAAAAATGGTATATGGAAAAAACACAGGATTTTATTGACACACAAAGATAAAACATACTTAAAAACCATAAGCAAAGAGCCCTGTCCACATCAATGTACATAACAAATATAATAGCTCATATAACCTGAAATACATAAGCTAGAATGCATTTCATAATGAGCAATTAGATAGAACCTGCCATCACTCGAAACCCAATAGAAAACCATATAAGGTAAGTGCAAAAAGCACAGAAATACCCAAAATGGGGTTAGACCACCTATTATGACTGGTGCCTAGACACCTGTATGGCTCATGGGACACTCAAATCAATCAAAGACCATCCACATGGAAATCAAGCCCCAGGGCATAAGACAAGCACCCTGAACAATAACCGATAAATGCAGGAGGATGCTAAGATGGAACTTTACCAGGCACGAGCAGTCCGTGGAACGGCAGGTGAAGTGATGGGACAGGGGCAAATGCAGCCCAACGCGTGTCGCCCTTCAGGAGAGGGCTTCGTCAGGGGAAGTGCTTAAACATGTGTCATGAGCCCTGTATAAATATGACCCAAATACTGAACAAACGCGGCACATCTGTGACACAGGGGCAGCGCCGGCAATCGCGCGTGCGCAAAAGAGCGCACCTGTATACAGGAACGGCCTGCCGCTCAGCCAGGCGGGGAGATAGAGGAGGACAGCCGCTAACAATATAGGCGGCGGAAGTCCTCACCGAAGGAGAGCCAATGGCGCAGGCGCAAGAGTATCAGAGGCTCAAACTTAGTGCACTCACTAGCCGGGCATGCGCAGAAGAACGTAAGTATGCGGGAACGAAACACATCGCTACGCCGAGCAGGAAGGTAAAAGGGGGAGTGATTAATGTCACTATGGGTCACAGGGACCGCCCCAAACACCGCTAAACTGAACAGGAAAGCAAAAAGGGAAGTGATCAATATCACTGCGGACCGCAGGGACCGCCCCACAAAACGGACCAAGAGAGGAGCCACCCTCAGAATTGCCATAGATATCACTGGAGCAAGTACACAAACAAAAAAGGCCCATAGATAGAAAAATGGACAGAAAAACATATGGGCACTAAAATACGGCAAAGATGGTATACGTGGTGGTACTTGAAACAAAAGAGGGGGGTAACCTACAAAATTGTATATAGCCCAGGGGTGATCAGCCCCAAAAAAGCATATATACAAAAAGGTATACATGATAGGCCAGATGGCAACATTTGGGAAACAAGGGAGAAATACCAATGGCCGGAAAGAAAACACATACAAGACCAACACACATAAACGACCATAAATAAAAACAGATACAAAACCAAACAACCCCCGAGGGACAGTCAACCAGACATGCACATATAGATGACAGTCAACATACACATAGAAACCATCTGGCATGCCTTACACAAAGACCTACAGCCATTGTGAGGCATATACGTATAAATACAGTTGCAACATAATAGTGTTGGACATAATCTTTATTGAATAGATAGCTATGAATAAAGAACAGTGTATGGATACGTATTGTATGTAAGAACTGTAGCCTGCATAGGGGGCAAGTGTAAAAAATGACAATAAGATCCCGGCAAGAAAGGAGGGGGAAAGGACAAGAAAATGCTAGTCCCTTCAGACCCTAAATCCCCAGGATGCCAAAGCTGAGAGACCCAGCAGAGATGTAAACCTGCCCGGTACCTGGAGTCCCATACGCCAAGATATAATGAGAACAATGCCATAACCTATCATGAAGTCCCATGAGCCAGCAAAACCTATATAAATCGTAGAAAGCCTATATGCAAACCCCTAATCCAAGTACCATACCGGACCACATAGTAACAAAGGGATCCTATATGCAGTTAATAGGATATCCCTGCAATAACCAGTCCTATCAATAAATATAGATATAAATATAAAGTGCCATGCATGAGGGCAGTAGGATAAGATAGTAAAAGTCAAATAAATACAAAAGCCCACATAGAGAGCGCGGGCTGTCCCGTAGGTCAGGACCCCAAAAGGGGCCACCACGATGTGGAGAATCCAAATGTCCAGAGAGAGAGCATAGCTCCCAAGCAGATAGAGTATAGACGAGGTACATGGAGGATGATCCCAAATGTTAGAGAAAGGTCCACGGTTATCCAGTGCGTAGAGCAGATGAGGCACGGAGGGGAAGATTTCATCCAAGGAAGCCCGTGAATAAAAGTTCTTCATTTAGACCTGTTGGGGTGACAGAAGACAAGTTGAAAATCCAACGGGACTCACAGCGTAGCAAGGAGGGCTTAAGCGGGCCCCCCCTATTAGATATCCGAACATGCTCCAAGCCCACAACCCTGATGCTTGTCACACTACCGGCATGATGGGTAAGAAAATGAGCTGCCACGGGGGTAAGAACTTTGCCCTTAGATAAATCATTGGAGGACAGATTGATCGTGGAGAAGTGCTTCTGCACTCTCCGACGCAACTCCTGCGAGGTTTGCCCCACGTATATGAGTTGGCATGGGCAGATGAGAGCGTAAATAACGCAGGTGGTCTTGCAATTTACATATGACGAGAGTCTATGCCGGCTACCATCACTGGGATGAACAAAAAAGTCCCTTGTGGCCCCCATATGCGGGCAAATACTACAACCCCCACAAGCAAAGGAGCCTCTAAGTTTGAAACCCCGATTGGTGCTCACAGTTTGCCTCCTGTAGTGGCTCCTGGATAACATATCTCTAAAATTAGGAGCCCGTCTGGCAACCAAAAGAGGTTGCGCAGTGACTATATCCGCAGTATGGAGGTCCGTGGTGAGGATATCCCAGTGCCTATGCAATATGGCCTTAAGGTCACCCCAGTTGTTATTAAAGCCCGTGATAAATCTAGGCTTATCCTCACGTACCTTAACAGACGTAGACAGTAAAGAGTCCTGGTTGTGTACTCTCGCCCGTTGGAATGCCGTTGAAATGCTCCTATGTGGGTAATGCCTTTCTTTAAAACGGTCTGTGAGTCTTCGTGCTTCCATTTGAAAGTCCACATCGGACGTGCAATTCCTTCTAACTCTTAGAAATTGGCCAATGGGCACCCCATCCCGAGTGTGCCGCGGATGAAAACTTCTGTAATCCAACAGGCTGTTCGTAGCCGTCGGTTTCCGAAACAACCTGGTTGAGATAGAGCCACCCTCCTCAATCCTGATCTGTAAGTCGAGATATGTAGCTGCGGAGGATGACATAGAGTACGTAAGAAGAATGTTATGCATATTTACGTTCAAAGACTCAATATACCTTCTGCAGTCCTCCATAGTGCCCACCCAAACAAAGAAAACATCATCGATGTAGCGTGACCAATGGGTAATACTGCTCCTGAAAGTGGATGATGGAAAAACAACCGTAGCCTCCCACCATCCCAAAAACAGGTTTGCCAGAGCAGGTGCACATCTGGCACCCATGGCCACGCCTGATGTTTGCAAGTAATATGTTCTATCGAACAAAAAATAATTATGCCTCAAGATGAAATTGAGCAGGTCCACCACTAAAGAGTCGTGCATGCGATCCGAATGTTCCACCATATCCAGAAAATACAGGACTGCTGTTATGCCATCCTCGTGGCTAATGTTCGAATATAGCGACTCGACATCACATGTAACCAAAATAGCCCCTGGCGGAAGCTTCATTGAACGGCAAATGTTGATGAAGTGTGCCGAGTCTTTCACAAAGGATGGTAAATTCTTAACTAATGGTTGCAGGAAGTGGTCCACATAGATACAGGCTTTCTCACACAGGCTGCCGATGCTGGCCACGATGGGCCGGCCCGGCGGTCTGTGGATGTCCTTGTGGACTTTGGGCAACATGTAGAAGGTTGCCGTAATAGGACATTCAACCCACAGGAATCGAAATTCCTGGTGATTAATAATGCCGAGATCTCTGGCCCTCTCCAAAAGGGCCCTAAAACGAGCACCAAAAACCGCCGAGGGATCCGATGGAAGTTTCTTGTAAAATCTTTGATTCCCTAGTTGCCGATTGGCCTCCTCCAGGTAAAGGGTATGTGGCCAGAGGACCACATTACCCCCCTTGTCTGCTTCTTTAATCAAGAACAAGTCATTGTTCTTGAGGCCGGACAAGGCCCGTTGTTCCTCCCTACTCAAATTGGAAGGAAGTGATGGACGTACATGCATGGACATGATGTCTTTTTTTGTTAATTCAAAGAAGACTCTAATCGATGGTACTAGGGAAAAAGGGGGTGCCACTGTCGATTTGTTACGGTATGGAAAACGATTCCTACCTCCACCAGATTCATTCTCCTGGAGTAACCGTAGAAGATCTTGCATGACCTGTTGATCCGTTTGGTCTAGGTCCCTCGTAGTCTGGGGTCTGTTGTGTAGAACTCGAAGAACCAAATGCCTGCAAAACAAATACAAATCCTTGACTAGGGTGAATTTGTCTGCGGCTTGCGAAGGGGAAAAGGTCAGACCCCTCTGAAGAACACTCAACTCTGTGGCAGAAAGAACGTAATCAGACAAGTTAATGACCTGTAACAAGTTGTCCGATGCCCCTAATGGCCCAGAGTTGGCCCCAGAAGAAGGATCTGTTAGTATCTGCGACGGTTCCGGTATGGCCTCTGGACCTGTGGACGTCGTCCCCCGAATCTGGTTACCCGTGGTGATATTGGAACGGCGCTTGCGGCCCCTACGGATCCGACGTCTACCTCGCTTTCTGCTGAGGATAAAAAATCACTCTCTGAAGTAAAGTCCGCGCCTCTAGTGGACTCCTGTGCTGGAGCCCTAGTCCTCTGAGTTGGAGGCGCCCGTCTCTGGTTTCCCTGGTGCCGCCATTGAAATGCTCTGGCCTGCTCAAAATCAGCGCGGTCCCTGGCAAACTTGGATTTCTTTTTGCTGACAACATCCTTTTCATATTTGTCCAGGTTTTCCTTGAGCTTGGCTCTGAACGGCTGGACCTGTTTAACATCATCAAATTTTGAGAGCCCACCCTCCAAGTCCTTAATCCTGATCTTAGTACTCAATAATAATTCCCTATCATGCTCCAGCAACATGTTGATAATAATACTGGAGCATTTCAGTAGGCCTTGTTCCCATGTGGCTTGAAATGTTGAAGAAGGTTCCCACGCTGGATAAATGGGGATCCTCAAACCCCGAGGGACAATGTTAAGCCTCATGTATTCCTCCAGACTACGGATGTTCCACCATAGCCTAATGCCCAACCTGTGAGCTGATGTTAGTTCCGAGGAAAATCTCGAGAAATCGGAATCCGGCACCCGAGTCTCCCCAGGAAGAAAGATATTAGCCGATTGGGCCTGCCAGGTTGCCTCACGGGTATCCCAATCCATGGCCCACTAGCAGAGAGTCCAAACAATGAACTGGAAAAACACAAGGAGGGAGGGGTGAAAAAAGGAAAAAATGAAAAACCAAAATACAATAGACCCCAACGATGTCACAAATGGCCGTGGTAATGAGAAAATGATAATAACACAAACACCTGTACAATAATCAACAGTGTTTTTGTTAAAAATGATACTGTTAACTAGCCCCTAATAGGACGCGTGCAGCCAAGTATGGAAATACCCACCAAAAATAGTGGGCAAACAAGCCTTAGGAATAAGTATAGAAAACAAGGCGCACTGCTGAAATAACAACTCTATACAAATATCTAATGCACTGCGGGGTGCAAGCAAGTGATAAGACAACTGTATGCTACCAACAAAGGAAAAAGTATCACTCCAAAGAAGCACACCACGCAAAAAATAGAAACATGGTATATGGAAAAAACACAGGATTTTATTGACACACAAAGATAAAACATACTTAAAAACCATAAGCAAAGAGCCCTGTCCACATCAATGTACATAACAAATATAATAGCTCATATAACCTGAAATACATAAGCTAGAATGCATTTCATAATGAGCAATTAGATAGAACCTGCCATCACTCGAAACCCAATAGAAAACCATATAAGGTAAGTGCAAAAAGCACAGAAATACCCAAAATGGGGTTAGACCACCTATTATGACTGGTGCCTAGACACCTGTATGGCTCATGGGACACTCAAATCAATCAAAGACCATCCACATGGAAATCAAGCCCCAGGGCATAAGACAAGCACCCTGAACAATAACCGATAAATGCAGGAGGATGCTAAGATGGAACTTTACCAGGCACGAGCAGTCCGTGGAACGGCAGGTGAAGTGATGGGACAGGGGCAAATGCAGCCCAACGCGTGTCGCCCTTCAGGAGAGGGCTTCGTCAGGGGAAGTGCTTAAACATGTGTCATGAGCCCTGTATAAATATGACCCAAATACTGAACAAACGCGGCACATCTGTGACACAGGGGCAGCGCCGGCAATCGCGCGTGCGCAAAAGAGCGCACCTGTATACAGGAACGGCCTGCCGCTCAGCCAGGCGGGGAGATAGAGGAGGACAGCCGCTAACAATATAGGCGGCGGAAGTCCTCACCGAAGGAGAGCCAATGGCGCAGGCGCAAGAGTATCAGAGGCTCAAACTTAGTGCACTCACTAGCCGGGCATGCGCAGAAGAACGTAAGTATGCGGGAACGAAACACATCGCTACGCCGAGCAGGAAGGTAAAAGGGGGAGTGATTAATGTCACTATGGGTCACAGGGACCGCCCCAAACACCGCTAAACTGAACAGGAAAGCAAAAAGGGAAGTGATCAATATCACTGCGGACCGCAGGGACCGCCCCACAAAATGGACCAAGAGAGGAGCCACCCTCAGAATTGCCATAGATATCACTGGAGCAAGTACACAAACAAAAAAGGCCCATAGATAGAAAAATGGACAGAAAAACATATGGGCACTAAAATACGGCAAAGATGGTATACGTGGTGGTACTTGAAACAAAAGAGGGGGGTAACCTACAAAATTGTATATAGCCCAGGGGTGATCAGCCCCAAAAAAGCATATATACAAAAAGGTATACATGATAGGCCAGATGGCAACATTTGGGAAACAAGGGAGAAATACCAATGGCCGGAAAGAAAACACATACAAGACCAACACACATAAACGACCATAAATAAAAACAGATACAAAACCAAACAACCCCCGAGGGACAGTCAACCAGACATGCACATATAGATGACAGTCAACATACACATAGAAACCATCTGGCATGCCTTACACAAAGACCTACAGCCATTGTGAGGCATATACGTATAAATACAGTTGCAACATAATAGTGTTGGACATAATCTTTATTGAATAGATAGCTATGAATAAAGAACAGTGTATGGATACGTATTGTATGTAAGAACTGTAGCCTGCATAGGGGGCAAGTGTAAAAAATGACAATAAGATCCCGGCAAGAAAGGAGGGGGAAAGGACAAGAAAATGCTAGTCCCTTCAGACCCTAAATCCCCAGGATGCCAAAGCTGAGAGACCCAGCAGAGATGTAAACCTGCCCGGTACCTGGAGTCCCATACGCCAAGATATAATGAGAACAATGCCATAACCTATCATGAAGTCCCATGAGCCAGCAAAACCTATATAAATCGTAGAAAGCCTATATGCAAACCCCTAATCCAAGTACCATACCGGACCACATAGTAACAAAGGGATCCTATATGCAGTTAATAGGATATCCCTGCAATAACCAGTCCTATCAATAAATATAGATATAAATATAAAGTGCCATGCATGAGGGCAGTAGGATAAGATAGTAAAAGTCAAATAAATACAAAAGCCCACATAGAGAGCGCGGGCTGTCCCGTAGGTCAGGACCCCAAAAGGGGCCACCACGATGTGGAGAATCCAAATGTCCAGAGAGAGAGCATAGCTCCCAAGCAGATACAGTATAGACGAGGTACATGGAGGATGATCCCAAATGTTAGAGAAAGGTCCACGGTTATCCAGTGCGTAGAGCAGATGAGGCACGGAGGGGAAGATTTCATCCAAGGAAGCCCGTGAATAAAAGTTCTTCATTTAGACCTGTTGGGGTGACAGAAGACAAGTTGAAAATCCAACGGGACTCACAGCGTAGCAAGGAGGGCTTAAGCGGGCCCCCCCTATTAGATATCCGAACATGCTCCAAGCCCACAACCCTGATGCTTGTCACACTACCGGCATGATGGGTAAGAAAATGAGCTGCCACGGGGGTAAGAACTTTGCCCTTAGATAAATCATTGGAGGACAGATTGATCGTGGAGAAGTGCTTCTGCACTCTCCGACGCAACTCCTGCGAGGTTTGCCCCACGTATATGAGTTGGCATGGGCAGATGAGAGCGTAAATAACGCAGGTGGTCTTGCAATTTACATATGACGAGAGTCTATGCCGGCTACCATCACTGGGATGAACAAAAAAGTCCCTTGTGGCCCCCATATGCGGGCAAATACTACAACCCCCACAAGCAAAGGAGCCTCTAAGTTTGAAACCCCGATTGGTGCTCACAGTTTGCCTCCTGTAGTGGCTCCTGGATAACATATCTCTAAAATTCTAGGGCCCTTTTGGAGAGGGCCAGAGATCTCGGCATTATTAATCACCAGGAATTTCGATTCCTGTGGGTTGAATGTCCTATTACGGCAACCTTCTACATGTTGCCCAAAGTCCACCAGGACATCCACAGACCGCCGGGCCGGCCCATCGTGGCCAGCATCGGCAGCCTGTGTGAGAAAGCCTGTATCTATGTGGACCACTTCCTGCAACCATTAGTTAAGAATTTACCATCCTTTGTGAAAGACTCGGCACACTTCATCAACATTTGCCGTTCAATGAAGCTTCCGCCAGGGGCTATTTTGGTTACATGTGATGTCGAGTCGCTATATTCGAACATTAGCCACGAGGATGGCATAACAGCAGTCCTGTATTTTCTGGATATGGTGGAACATTCGGATCGCATGCACGACTCTTTAGTGGTGGACCTGCTCAATTTCATCTTGAGGCATAATTATTTTTTGTTCGATAGAACATATTACTTGCAAACATCAGGCGTGGCCATGGGTGCCAGATGTGCACCTGCTCTGGCAAACCTGTTTTTGGGATGGTGGGAGGCTACGGTTGTTTTTCCATCATCCACTTTCAGGAGCAGTATTACCCATTGGTCACGCTACATCGATGATGTTTTCTTTGTTTGGGTGGGCACTATGGAGGACTGCAGAAGGTATATTGAGTCTTTGAACGTAAATATGCATAACATTCTTCTTACGTACTCTATGTCATCCTCCGCAGCTACATATCTCGACTTACAGATCAGGATTGAGGAGGGTGGCTCTATCTCAACCAGGT
This sequence comes from Ranitomeya variabilis, assembly GCF_051348905.1. Classification (NCBI taxonomy): domain Eukaryota; kingdom Metazoa; phylum Chordata; class Amphibia; order Anura; family Dendrobatidae; genus Ranitomeya; species Ranitomeya variabilis. The sequence continues at coordinate 525,739,790 of NC_135234.1, read as the reverse complement.
TGTTTCGGAAACCGACGGCTACGAACAGCCTGTTGGATTACAGAAGTTTTCATCTGCGGCACACTCGGGATGGGGTGCCCATTGGCCAATTTCTAAGAGTTAGAAGGAATTGCACGTCCGATGTGGACTTTCAAATGGAAGCACGAAGACTCACAGACCGTTTTAAAGAAAGGCATTACCCACATAGGAGCATTTCAACGGCATTCCAACGGGCGAGAGTACACAACCAGGACTCTTTACTGTCTACGTCTGTTAAGGTACGTGAGGATAAGCCTAGATTTATCACGGGCTTTAATAACAACTGGGGTGACCTTAAGGCCATATTGCATAGGCACTGGGATATCCTCACCACGGACCTCCATACTGCGGATGTAGTCACTGCGCAACCTCTTTTGGTTGCCAGACGGGCTCCTAATTTTAGAGATATGTTATCCAGGAGCCACTACAGGAGGCAAACTGTGAGCACCAATCGGGGTTTCAAACTTAGAGGCTCCTTTGCTTGTGGGGGTTGTAGTATTTGCCCGCATATGGGGGCCACAAGGGACTTTTTTGTTCATCCCAGTGATGGTAGCCGGCATAGACTCTCGTCATATGTAAATTGCAAGACCACCTGCGTTATTTACGCTCTCATCTGCCCATGCCAACTCATATACGTGGGGCAAACCTCGCAGGAGTTGCGTCGGAGAGTGCAGAAGCACTTCTCCACGATCAATCTGGCCTCCAATGATTTATCTAAGGGCAAAGTTCTTACCCCCGTGGCAGCTCATTTTCTTACCCATCATGCCGGTAGTGTGACAAACATCAGGGTTGTGGGCTTGGAGCATGTTCGGATATCTAATAGGGGGGGCCCGCTTAAGCCCTCCTTGCTACGCTGTGAGTCCCGTTGGATTTTCAACTTGTCTTCTGTCACCCCAACAGGTCTAAATGAAGAACTTTTATTCACGGGCTTCCTTGGATGAAATCTTCCCCTCCGTGCCTCATCTGCTCTACGCACTGGATAACCGTGGACCTTTCTCTAACATTTGGGATCATCCTCCATGTACCTCGTCTATACTCTATCTGCTTGGGAGCTATGCTCTCTCTCTGGACATTTGGATTCTCCACATCGTGGTGGCCCCTTTTGGGGTCCTGACCTACGGGACAGCCCGCGCTCTCTATGTGGGCTTTTGTATTTATTTGACTTTTACTATCTTATCCTACTGCCCTCATGCATGGCACTTTATATTTATATCTATATTTATTGATAGGACTGGTTATTGCAGGGATATCCTATTAACTGCATATAGGATCCCTTTGTTACTATGTGGTCCGGTATGGTACTTGGATTAGGGGTTTGCATATAGGCTTTCTACGATTTATATAGGTTTTGCTGGCTCATGGGACTTCATGATAGGTTATGGCATTGTTCTCATTATATCTTGGCGTATGGGACTCCAGGTACCGGGCAGGTTTACATCTCTGCTGGGTCTCTCAGCTTTGGCATCCTGGGGATTTAGGGTCTGAAGGGACTAGCATTTTCTTGTCCTTTCCCCCTCCTTTCTTGCCGGGATCTTATTGTCATTTTTTACACTTGCCCCCTATGCAGGCTACAGTTCTTACATACAATACGTATCCATACACTGTTCTTTATTCATAGCTATCTATTCAATAAAGATTATGTCCAACACTATTATGTTGCAACTGTATTTATACGTATATGCCTCACAATGGCTGTAGGTCTTTGTGTAAGGCATGCCAGATGGTTTCTATGTGTATGTTGACTGTCATCTATATGTGCATGTCTGGTTGACTGTCCCTCGGGGGTTGTTTGGTTTTGTATCTGTTTTTATTTATGGTCGTTTATGTGTGTTGGTCTTGTATGTGTTTTCTTTCCGGCCATTGGTATTTCTCCCTTGTTTCCCAAATGTTGCCATCTGGCCTATCATGTATACCTTTTTGTATATATGCTTTTTTGGGGCTGATCACCCCTGGGCTATATACAATTTTGTAGGTTACCCCCCTCTTTTGTTTCAAGTACCACCACGTATACCATCTTTGCCGTATTTTAGTGCCCATATGTTTTTCTGTCCATTTTTCTATCTATGGGCCTTTTTTGTTTGTGTACTTGCTCCAGTGATATCTATGGCAATTCTGAGGGTGGCTCCTCTCTTGGTCCGTTTTGTGGGGCGGTCCCTGCGGTCCGCAGTGATATTGATCACTTCCCTTTTTGCTTTCCTGTTCAGTTTAGCGGTGTTTGGGGCGGTCCCTGTGACCCATAGTGACATTAATCACTCCCCCTTTTACCTTCCTGCTCGGCGTAGCGATGTGTTTCGTTCCCGCATACTTACGTTCTTCTGCGCATGCCTGGCTAGTGAGTGCACTAAGTTTGAGCCTCTGATACTCTTGCGCCTGCGCCATTGGCTCTCCTTCGGTGAGGACTTCCGCCGCCTATATTGTTAGCGGCTGTCCTCCTCTATCTCCCCGCCTGGCTGAGCGGCAGGCCGTTCCTGTATACAGGTGCGCTCTTTTGCGCACGCGCGATTGCCGGCGCTGCCCCTGTGTCACAGATGTGCTGCGTTTGTTCATTATTTGGGTCATATTTATACAGGGCTCATGACACATGTTTAAGCACTTCACCTGACGAAGCCCTCTCCTGAAGGGCGACACGCGTTGGGCTGCATTTGCCCCTGTCCCATCACTTCACCTGCCGTTCCACGGACTGCTCGTGCCTGGTAAAGTTCCATCTTAGCATCCTCCTGCATTTATCGGTTATTGTTCAGGGTGCTTGTCTTATGCCCTGGGGCTTGATTTCCATGTGGATGGTCTTTGATTGATTTGAGTGTCCCATGAGCCATACAGGTGTCTAGGCACCAGTCATAATAGGTGGTCTAACCCCATTTTGGGTATTTCTGTGCTTTTTGCACTTACCTTATATGGTTTTCTATTGGGTTTCGAGTGATGGCAGGTTCTATCTAATTGCTCATTATGAAATGCATTCTAGCTTATGTATTTCAGGTTATATGAGCTATTATATTTGTTATGTACATTGATGTGGACAGGGCTCTTTGCTTATGGTTTTTAAGTATGTTTTATCTTTGTGTGTCAATAAAATCCTGTGTTTTTTCCATATACCATGTTTCTATTTTTTGCGTGGTGTGCTTCTTTGGAGTGATACTTTTTCCTTTGTTGGTAGCATACAGTTGTCTTATCACTTGCTTGCACCCCGCAGTGCATTAGATATTTGTATAGAGTTGTTATTTCAGCAGTGCGCCTTGTTTTCTATACTTATTCCTAAGGCTTGTTTGCCCACTATTTTTGGTGGGTATTTCCATACTTGGCTGCACGCGTCCTATTAGGGGCTAGTTAACAGTATCATTTTTAACAAAAACACTGTTGATTATTGTACAGGTGTTTGTGTTATTATCATTTTCTCATTACCACGGCCATTTGTGACATCGTTGGGGTCTATTGTATTTTGGTTTTTCATTTTTTCCTTTTTTCACCCCTCCCTCCTTGTGTTTTTCCAGTTCATTGTTTGGACTCTCTGCTAGTGGGCCATGGATTGGGATACCCGTGAGGCAACCTGGCAGGCCCAATCGGCTAATATCTTTCTTCCTGGGGAGACTCGGGTGCCGGATTCCGATTTCTCGAGATTTTCCTCGGAACTAACATCAGCTCACAGGTTGGGCATTAGGCTATGGTGGAACATCCGTAGTCTGGAGGAATACATGAGGCTTAACATTGTCCCTCGGGGTTTGAGGATCTCCATTTATCCAGCGTGGGAACCTTCTTCAACATTTCAAGCCACATGGGAACAAGGCCTACTGAAATGCTCCAGTATTATTATCAACATGTTGCTGGAGCATGATAGGGAATTATTATTGAGTACTAAGATCAGGATTAAGGACTTGGAGGGTGGGCTCTCAAAATTTGATGATGTTAAACAGGTCCAGCCGTTCAGAGCCAAGCTCAAGGAAAACCTGGACAAATATGAAAAGGATGTTGTCAGCAAAAAGAAATCCAAGTTTGCCAGGGACCGCGCTGATTTTGAGCAGGCCAGAGCATTTCAATGGCGGCACCAGGGAAACCAGAGACGGGCGCCTCCAACTCAGAGGACTAGGGCTCCAGCACAGGAGTCCACTAGAGGCGCGGACTTTACTTCAGAGAGTGATTTTTTATCCTCAGCAGAAAGCGAGGTAGACGTCGGATCCGTAGGGGCCGCAAGCGCCGTTCCAATATCACCACGGGTAACCAGATTCGGGGGACGACGTCCACAGGTCCAGAGGCCATACCGGAACCGTCGCAGATACTAACAGATCCTTCTTCTGGGGCCAACTCTGGGCCATTAGGGGCATCGGACAACTTGTTACAGGTCATTAACTTGTCTGATTACGTTCTTTCTGCCACAGAGTTGAGTGTTCTTCAGAGGGGTCTGACCTTTTCCCCTTCGCAAGCCGCAGACAAATTCACCCTAGTCAAGGATTTGTATTTGTTTTGCAGGCATTTGGTTCTTCGAGTTCTACACAACAGACCCCAGACTACGAGGGACCTAGACCAAACGGATCAACAGGTCATGCAAGATCTTCTACGGTTACTCCAGGAGAATGAATCTGGTGGAGGTAGGAATCGTTTTCCATACCGTAACAAATCGACAGTGGCACCCCCTTTTTCCCTAGTACCATCGATTAGAGTCTTCTTTGAATTAACAAAAAAAGACATCATGTCCATGCATGTACGTCCATCACTTCCTTCCAATTTGAGTAGGGAGGAACAACGGGCCTTGTCCGGCCTCAAGAACAATGACTTGTTCTTGATTAAAGAAGCAGACAAGGGGGGTAATGTGGTCCTCTGGCCACATACCCTTTACCTGGAGGAGGCCAATCGGCAACTAGGGAATCAAAGATTTTACAAGAAACTTCCATCGGATCCCTCGGCGGTTTTTGGTGCTCGTTTTAGGGCCCTTTTGGAGAGGGCCAGAGATCTCGGCATTATTAATCACCAGGAATTTCGATTCCTGTGGGTTGAATGTCCTATTACGGCAACCTTCTACATGTTGCCCAAAGTCCACAAGGACATCCACAGACCGCCGGGCCGGCCCATCGTGGCCAGCATCGGCAGCCTGTGTGAGAAAGCCTGAATCTATGTGGACCACTTCCTGCAACCATTAGTTAAGAATTTACCATCCTTTGTGAAAGACTCGGCACACTTCATCAACATTTGCCGTTCAATGAAGCTTCCGCCAGGGGCTATTTTGGTTACATGTGATGTCGAGTCGCTATATTCGAACATTAGCCACGAGGATGGCATAACAGCAGTCCTGTATTTTCTGGATATGGTGGAACATTCGGATCGCATGCACGACTCTTTAGTGGTGGACCTGCTCAATTTCATCTTGAGGCATAATTATTTTTTGTTCGATAGAACATATTACTTGCAAACATCAGGCGTGGCCATGGGTGCCAGATGTGCACCTGCTCTGGCAAACCTGTTTTTGGGATGGTGGGAGGCTACGGTTGTTTTTCCATCATCCACTTTCAGGAGCAGTATTACCCATTGGTCACGCTACATCGATGATGTTTTCTTTGTTTGGGTGGGCACTATGGAGGACTGCAGAAGGTATATTGAGTCTTTGAACGTAAATATGCATAACATTCTTCTTACGTACTCTATGTCATCCTCCGCAGCTACATATCTCGACTTACAGATCAGGATTGAGGAGGGTGGCTCTATCTCAACCAGGTTGTTTCGGAAACCGACGGCTACGAACAGCCTGTTGGATTACAGAAGTTTTCATCCGCGGCACACTCGGGATGGGGTGCCCATTGGCCAATTTCTAAGAGTTAGAAGGAATTGCACGTCCGATGTGGACTTTCAAATGGAAGCACGAAGACTCACAGACCGTTTTAAAGAAAGGCATTACCCACATAGGAGCATTTCAACGGCATTCCAACGGGCGAGAGTACACAACCAGGACTCTTTACTGTCTACGTCTGTTAAGGTACGTGAGGATAAGCCTAGATTTATCACGGGCTTTAATAACAACTGGGGTGACCTTAAGGCCATATTGCATAGGCACTGGGATATCCTCACCACGGACCTCCATACTGCGGATGTAGTCACTGCGCAACCTCTTTTGGTTGCCAGACGGGCTCCTAATTTTAGAGATATGTTATCCAGGAGCCACTACAGGAGGCAAACTGTGAGCACCAATCGGGGTTTCAAACTTAGAGGCTCCTTTGCTTGTGGGGGTTGTAGTATTTGCCCGCATATGGGGGCCACAAGGGACTTTTTTGTTCATCCCAGTGATGGTAGCCGGCATAGACTCTCGTCATATGTAAATTGCAAGACCACCTGCGTTATTTACGCTCTCATCTGCCCATGCCAACTCATATACGTGGGGCAAACCTCGCAGGAGTTGCGTCGGAGAGTGCAGAAGCACTTCTCCACGATCAATCTGGCCTCCAATGATTTATCTAAGGGCAAAGTTCTTACCCCCGTGGCAGCTCATTTTCTTACCCATCATGCCGGTAGTGTGACAAACATCAGGGTTGTGGGCTTGGAGCATGTTCGGATATCTAATAGGGGGGGCCCGCTTAAGCCCTCCTTGCTACGCTGTGAGTCCCGTTGGATTTTCAACTTGTCTTCTGTCACCCCAACAGGTCTAAATGAAGAACTTTTATTCACGGGCTTCCTTGGATGAAATCTTCCCCTCCGTGCCTCATCTGCTCTACGCACTGGATAACCGTGGACCTTTCTCTAACATTTGGGATCATCCTCCATGTACCTCGTCTATACTCTATCTGCTTGGGAGCTATGCTCTCTCTCTGGACATTTGGATTCTCCACATCGTGGTGGCCCCTTTTGGGGTCCTGACCTACGGGACAGCCCGCGCTCTCTATGTGGGCTTTTGTATTTATTTGACTTTTACTATCTTATCCTACTGCCCTCATGCATGGCACTTTATATTTATATCTATATTTATTGATAGGACTGGTTATTGCAGGGATATCCTATTAACTGCATATAGGATCCCTTTGTTACTATGTGGTCCGGTATGGTACTTGGATTAGGGGTTTGCATATAGGCTTTCTACGATTTATATAGGTTTTGCTGGCTCATGGGACTTCATGATAGGTTATGGCATTGTTCTCATTATATCTTGGCGTATGGGACTCCAGGTACCGGGCAGGTTTACATCTCTGCTGGGTCTCTCAGCTTTGGCATCCTGGGGATTTAGGGTCTGAAGGGACTAGCATTTTCTTGTCCTTTCCCCCTCCTTTCTTGCCGGGATCTTATTGTCATTTTTTACACTTGCCCCCTATGCAGGCTACAGTTCTTACATACAATACGTATCCATACACTGTTCTTTATTCATAGCTATCTATTCAATAAAGATTATGTCCAACACTATTATGTTGCAACTGTATTTATACGTATATGCCTCACAATGGCTGTAGGTCTTTGTGTAAGGCATGCCAGATGGTTTCTATGTGTATGTTGACTGTCATCTATATGTGCATGTCTGGTTGACTGTCCCTCGGGGGTTGTTTGGTTTTGTATCTGTTTTTATTTATGGTCGTTTATGTGTGTTGGTCTTGTATGTGTTTTCTTTCCGGCCATTGGTATTTCTCCCTTGTTTCCCAAATGTTGCCATCTGGCCTATCATGTATACCTTTTTGTATATATGCTTTTTTGGGGCTGATCACCCCTGGGCTATATACAATTTTGTAGGTTACCCCCCTCTTTTGTTTCAAGTACCACCACGTATACCATCTTTGCCGTATTTTAGTGCCCATATGTTTATCTGTCCATTTTTCTATCTATGGGCCTTTTTTGTTTGTGTACTTGCTCCAGTGATATCTATGGCAATTCTGAGGGTGGCTCCTCTCTTGGTCCGTTTTGTGGGGCGGTCCCTGCGGTCCGCAGTGATATTGATCACTTCCCTTTTTGCTTTCCTGTTCAGTTTAGCGGTGTTTGGGGCGGTCCCTGTGACCCATAGTGACATTAATCACTCCCCCTTTTACCTTCCTGCTCGGCGTAGCGATGTGTTTCGTTCCCGCATACTTACGTTCTTCTGTGCATGCCCGGCTAGTGAGTGCACTAAGTTTGAGCCTCTGATACTCTTGCGCCTGCGCCATTGGCTCTCCTTCGGTGAGGACTTCCGCCGCCTATATTGTTAGCGGCTGTCCTCCTCTATCTCCCCGCCTGGCTGAGCGGCAGGCCGTTCCTGTATACAGGTGCGCTCTTTTGCGCACGCGCGATTGCCGGCACTGCCCCTGTGTCACAGATGTGCCGCGTTTGTTCATTATTTGGGTCATATTTATACAGGGCTCATGACACATGTTTAAGCACTTCCCCTGACGAAGCCCTCTCCTGAAGGGCGACACGCGTTGGGCTGCATTTGCCCCTGTCCCATCACTTCACCTGCCGTTCCACGGACTGCTCGTGCCTGGTAAAGTTCCATCTTAGCATCCTCCTGCATTTATCGGTTATTGTTCAGGGTGCTTGTCTTATGCCCTGGGGCTTGATTTCCATGTGGATGGTCTTTGATTGATTTGAGTGTCCCATGAGCCATACAGGTGTCTAGGCACCAGTCATAATAGGTGGTCTAACCCCATTTTGGGTATTTCTGTGCTTTTTGCACTTACCTTATATGGTTTTCTATTGGGTTTCGAGTGATGGCAGGTTCTATCTAATTGCTCATTATGAAATGCATTCTAGCTTATGTATTTCAGGTTATATGAGCTATTATATTTGTTATGTACATTGATGTGGACAGGGCTCTTTGCTTATGGTTTTTAAGTATGTTTTATCTTTGTGTGTCAATAAAATCCTGTGTTTTTTCCATATACCATGTTTCTATTTTTTGCGTGGTGTGCTTCTTTGGAGTGATACTTTTTCCTTTGTTGGTAGCATATTGTACTTCATAAAAGCGGTAAAATTTGTTCCATACTACTTGCATTTATTTATGAAAATATCGGGAATTTGGCAAAAATGTTAAAATTGGCGCAATTTTCAAACTTTAGAATACTTATGCCCTTAAACCAGAGAGTTATGCCACATAAAATAGTTAATAAATAAAATTCCACACATCTACTTTACATCAGCACAATTTTTTAAACATAATTTTTTTGTTACAAGTAGGGTTGAGCGAAACGGATCGTTCATTTTCATAAGTCGCCGACTTTTGGCAAAGTCGGCGTCTCATGAAACCCGACCCGATCCCTGTGTGGGGTCGGCCATGCGGTACGCGACTTTCGCGCCAAAGTCGCGTTTCAATGACGCTAAAAGCGCCATTTCTCAGCCAATGAAGGTGGACGCAGAGTGTGGGCAGCATGATGACATAGATCTCAGTCCCCACCATCTTAGAGAAGGGCATTGCAGTGATTGGCTTGCTTTCTGCCACGTCACAGGGGCTATAAAGGGGCGTTCCCACCGACCGCCATCTTACTGCTGCTGATCTGAGCGTAGGGAGAGGTGCCGCTTCGTCAGAAGCAAGGATAGACAGTGTTAGGCAGGGTACATTCACCCCCAAACCGCTTGTGCTGTAGCGATTTCCACTGTTCAACACCACCTTTTGTTTGCAGGACAGTGGAAGCTACATTTTTTTTCCCTCAGCGCTGTAGCTCATTGGGCTGCCCTAGAAGGCTCCCTGATAGCTACGTTGCTGTGTGTGTACGCCGCTGTGCAAGCCAACTGCTTTTTTCAATGCACAAATCCTGTTGTTCCTTCCTTTCTGCACAGCTATCTTGTGTGTTTGTCCACACTTTTGTGTGCAGCAGTCCTTTTTATAGCTGCCTGCCATACTTTTCTGAGATTACTGCAGGGAGATAAAGATTGGCAAGTCTGCCTCTGTGCCATTGCTGTGTGTGGCATCTGTCTCATTGTGTGGCACCGAAAACCAGTGTGTAATACTGGGCCATTTTTTTTTTTCTAAATTCTCCCTGTAAAAAAAAAAATAATTAGTGGGAGATAAAGATTGGCAAGTCTGCCTCTGTGCCATTGCTGTGTGTGGCATCTGTCTCATTGTGTGCCACCAAAAACCACTGTGTAATACTGGGCCATTTTTTTTTTCTAAATTCTCCCTGTAAAAAAAAAATAATTAGTGGGAGATAAAGATTGGCAAGTCTGCCTCTGTGCCATTGCTGTGTGTGGCATCTGTCTCATTGTGTGGCACCGAAAACCAGTGTGTAATACTGGGCCATTTTTTTTTCTTCTAAATTCTCCCTGTAAAAAAAAAAATAATTAGTGTGAGATAAAGATTGGCAAGTCTGCCTCTGTGCCATTGCTGTGTGTGGCATCTGTCTCTCATTGTGTGCCACCGAAAACCACTGTGTAATACTGGGCCATTTTTTTTTCTAAATTCTCCCTGTAAAAAAAAAAATAATTAGTGGGAGATTAAGATTGGCAAGTCTGCCTCTGTGCCATTGCTGTGTGTGGCATCTGTCTCATTGTGTGCCACTGAAAACCACTGTGTAATACTGGGCCATTTTTTTTTTCTAAATTCTCCCTGTAAAAAAAAAAATAATTAGTGGCAGATAAAGATTGGCAAGTCTGTCTCTGTGCCATTGCTGTGTGTGGCATCTGTCTCATTGTGTGCCACCAAAAACCACTGTGTAATACTGGGCCATTTTTTTTTTCTAAATTCTCCCTGTAAAAAAAAAATAATTAGTGGGAGATAAAGATTGGCAAGTCTGCCTCTGTGCCATTGCTGTGTGTGGCATCTGTCTCATAGTGTGCCACCAAAAACCAGTGTGTAATACTGGGCCATTTTTTTTTTTTCTAAATTCTCCCTGTAAAAAAAAAATAATTAGTGGGAGATAAAGATTGGCAAGTCTGCCTCTGTGCCATTGCTGTGTGTGGCATCTGTCTCTCATTGTGTGCCACCGAAAACCACTGTGTAATACTGGGCCATTTTTTTTTTTTGGTAAATTCTCCCTGTAAAAAAAAATAGTGGGAGATTAAGATTGGCATTTCTGCTTGAGTGCCGGTCCTGTGTGTGCCATCTGTCTCAAATTATTGGGGCACAGAAAACCTAGTGTGTAACATTGGGCCTGATTTTCCTTTCAGTGTCAGGCACCTATAAAGGTATATATAAATCCTACAGAAGTTTGAGTTCACCTTATAAGTTGTTTTACAGTAACAAATACCGTTACTTTGGTTACATTTTGCAAACAATGAGGAAGTCTAGTGGAAGAGGTCGTGGCCGTGGGTGGTCATTGTCAGCTGGTAATGATGGTAGTGGTGGTGGAGCATCAGGTGGTCGTGGTAAAAGCAGTACAGCACCTAAGTCTCGAGTTGTTGAGCCTGGTTCGTCGTCTGGCTACACAAGGCCTCGAACGCTCTCTTTTCTGGGAGTAGGAAAACCACTTTTGAAGCCGGAGCAGGAGGAACAAGTATTGGCTTTCATTGCTGACTCTGCCTCTAGGTCTTTCGCCTCCTCCTCGGAAAGTGCCAAATGTCAGAGCAGTGCATCGTCAGTGGATGCTCCCGGTCAGGAACAAGTCGCTTCCTTGTGTCCTTCACCCAGAACAACAGTGAAGGATGCGTCAGTCGACACAACAGGTTACTCCATGGAGCTCTTTACACATACCGTTCCTGGGTTAGTGTTATGATCCCAGTGGTAGAGGATCTCTGATATTCCGGCAAGACAGCAAAAACATAAATACTGCTCTAGGGAGGTGGAAACTGGGCTAACCGCATACCTGATCCTAACACACACAACTAGAAGCAGCCGGTGAACGTGCCTACGTTGGTTCTAGATGTCTCGAGCCAGCCGGAGAACTGACTACCCCTAGAGGGAAAATAAGACCTCACTTGCCTCCAGAGAAATTGAACCCCAAAGATATAGAAAGCCCCCAACAAATAATAACGGTGAGGCAAGAGGAAAGCACAAACCTAGAGATGAACTAGATTCAGCAAAGTGAGGCCCACTAGTCTAGATAGGCAGAAAATAGATAGTGGACTATGCGGTCAGCAGAAAACCCTACAAAAACATCCACGCTGATCATTCAAGAACCCCCACACCGACTGACGGTGCGGAGGGAGAATATCAGCCCCCTAGAGCTTCCAGCGAGCCAGAAAATCAAATATTAAGCAAGCTGGACAAAAACACTGAAAAATGCAAACGATCCAAATTATTCAAAACGGACTTAGCTTTTCTTGCATGAGACAGACTGAAAGGAATCCGGAGGAGACCATATAGGTCTGGATACAACGATGCCAGGCAAGAGACTGAGTCCAGAGGAGACTTAAATAGGGAACACCCGCTGCTTAACTACACAGCTGGAGCTCAGGCCTGCAACAAGACATGCCTAACACAATACCGTTAGTGACCACCAGAGGGAGCCCAGAAACACAGTTCACAACAGGTTAGACAGTGAAACAGTTAACAGGCCATGCCCATTAGAAGTTGAATCGGACATGGAGTGCACAGATGCACAGCCACAGCCAGATTACTATGCTGTTCCTTTGACTCAGACCAGAACATTGCCCTCGCAGTGTACTGAGGCAGAATCAAAACCATCGGAGACTATGGTGCCCCGTCACGAACGCTATACCACCGGCTTACACGGTGACACAGACGAAGTTGCACACGACATAGAAGAGGAGGTCATAGATGACCCAGTTGTTGACCCCGATTGGCAGCCATTGGGGGAACAGGGTGCAGGCGGCAGTAGTTCTGAAGCGGAGGAGGAAGAGCCACAGCAGGCATCAACATCACAACAGGTTCCATCTGCCGGGCCCTTATCTGGCCAAAAACGCTTGGCAAAACCAAAACCAGTTGGAGGACAGCGTGGCCATCCGGTTAAAGAAGCTCAGTCTGCAATGCCTGAAAAGGTATCCGATAGTAGAAAGAGTGCAGTCTGGCATTTTTTTAAACAACATCCAAATGATCAGCGCAAAGTTATCTGTCAAAAATGTTCAACTACCTTAAGCAGAGGTCAGAATCTTAAAAGTCTAAATACAAGTTGCATGCATAGACATTTATCCACCATGCATTTGCAAGCCTGGACTAACTACCAAACGTCCCTAAAGGTTGCAGCACCCTCGGCCAATGAAGCTAGTCAGCAACGCTACATCCCTTCCCTCCCTGTAAGCCCACCATTTCCCGCACCACCTGCAGTATCTGTGCAGCTTTCGTCGCCAGGCCTAAGCAGTCAGGGAATCACCAGGTTAGTAGTAGGAAACACTGTATATAGGGCACCGGCAAGAATATCATCTCCAACCCTCTCTCAGTCACCCATGTCCACCGGCACCCCCGCTAGTTCCACCATATGCAGCTCTCCAGTCCAGCTCACCCTTCATGAGACTCTCGTTAGGAAAAGGAAGTACTCATCCTCGCATCCGCGTACACAGGGTTTGAACGCCCACATTGCTAGACTAATCTCATTCAAGATGATGCCATACCGGTTAGTTGAAAGCGAAGCTTTCAAAGCGCTGATGGACTACGCTGTACCACGCTACGAGCTACCCAGTCGACACTTCTTTTCTAGAAAAGCCATCCCAGCCCTCCAACAGCATGTTAAAGACCGCATCGTCCATGCACTCAGGCAGTCTGTGACTACAAAGGTGCACCTGACAACAGATGCATGGACCAGTAGGCATGGCCAGGGACATTACATGTCCATCACGGCACACTGGGTGAATGTGGTGGATGCAGGGTCCACAGGGGACAGCAATATTGGGACAGTTCTGCCTAGCCCACGGTCAAGGAAAGAGTTGGCTGTAGGCGTTCGCCCCCCCTCCTCCTCTTCCTCCTCCTCCTGCAGAAGTGAGAGCTCGTCCACAGACCGCAGTCGCACATCCACTCCATCCGCAGCTGCCACTGTTGCACACCAGGTGTGCCATTATGGGACAGCTAGTGGCAAGCGTCAGCAGGCTGTATTGGCAATGAAGTGTTTGGGCGACAACAGACACACCGCGGAAGTTCTGTCCGAGTTCTTGCAGAAAGAAACTCAGTCATGGCTGGGCACTGTACATCTTGAGGCAGGCAAGGTAGTGAGTGATAACGGAAGGAATTTCATGGCTGCCATAGCCCTTTCCCAACTGAAACACATTCCTTGCCTGGCTCACACCTTAAACCTGGTGGTGCAGTGCTTCCTGAAAAGTTATCCAGGGTTACCCGACCTGCTTCTCAAAGTGCGCAGACTTTGCTCGCATATCCGCCGTTCGCCCGTACACTCTAGCCGTATGCAGAACTATCAGCGGTCTTTGAACCTTCCTCAGCATCGCCTAATCATCGACGTTGCAACAAGGTGGAACTCCACACTGCACATGCTTCAGAGACTGTGCGAACAGAGGCGTGCTGTTATGTTTTTGTTGGAGGATACACATACATGGGCAGGCAGTTGGATGGCAGACATGGAGTTGTCAGGTGTGCAGTGGTCGAAGCTACAAGACCTGTGTCAAGTCCTTCAGTGTTTTGAGGAATGCACACGGCTGGTTAGTGCAGACAACGCCATAATAAGCATGAGCATCCCCCTAATGCGTCTGCTGATGCAAAGTTTGATGCACATAAAGGAGCAGGCGCCTGCAGCCGAGGAAGAGGAAAGCCTTGATGACAGTCAGCCATTGTCTGGTCACGGCCGTGTAGAGGACGCGGTAGCGGGCAAAGAGGATGAGGAGGACGAGGAGGATGATGGGGATGAGTACTTTTTTAATGAGGAAGCTTCTCCTGGGCCAACAGAAATTAGTGGCGTTGCAAGGCCGGGTTCTGTTTTTTTAAGGGAGACAAGTGACGTAGATTTGCCTGTAACTGCTCCTCAAACCAGCACAACCGCAGATTTGACAACTGGAACTTTGGCCCACATGGCGGATTATGCCTTACGTATCCTCAAAAGGGACCCACGCATTATTAAAATGATGAGCGATGACGATTACTGGTTGGCCTGCATCCTTGACCCTCGCTATAAAGGCAAATTGCAAAATATTATGCCACATGAGAACCTCGAACAAATATTAGCAACCAAACAAGCTACTCTTGTAGACCGTTTGATTCAGGCATTCCAAGCACACAGCGCCGGCGGTGATGGTTCTCACAAGAGCTGCAGGGGGCTACAGGGCAGAGGTGTTAGAGGTGCACAGATCAGAAGTGGCGTTGGACAGAGGGGTTTTCTGACCAGGTTGTGGAGTGATTTTGCAATGACCGCAGACAGGACAGGTACTGCAGCATCTATTCAAAGTGACAGGAGACAACATTTGTCCAGTATGGTTACTAACTATTTTTCATCCCTTATCGATGTTCTCCCTCAACCGTCATTCCCATTTGATTACTGGGCATCCAAATTAGACACCTGGCCTGAATTGGCAGAATATGCATTGCAGGAGCTTGCTTGCCCAGCAGCTAGTGTGCTATCAGAAAGAGTATTCAGTGCTGCTGGTTCAATATTAACCGAAAAAAGGACTCGTCTGGCTACCCAAAATGTGGATGATCTCATCTTCATTAAAATGAACCACTCCTGGATTTCAAATTATTTTGCCCCACCTTTCCCGGCTGACACCTAGCTTTCCTATAAAAAGGTCTTGCTTGTGGACTGGTCTTACTGAGTGTTCCAATCTCTTAATTTGCAGCAGCTGTTTGTCTAGCATATGACATGTTTACACCTCAATGGGAAAACTCCCCCCACGGGGCCGTGGTCTCGCCACTTGGCACAAGCACCCGTTAGAGTGCCGTTTGTCTGAAGAGGTGGGTGTGCCCGCTTTTGGTCAACGGCACTGCCACTGGGTCCCTCATAGTACAATAAAGTGTCTCTGGCGGTGGTGGCGCGCACCCAACGTCAGACACACCGTTGTAACATGAGGGGCCCTGGGACGGTACCGCCGGCCACAAGAGAGCCCCCCCCCAGCTCAAACTGTGCTCTACCACGTGCAAAATTATCTCGCACAGCTCCACCAATGTTTAGTCTATGCGCTGACATCATTCATTGCCTGGCACTGACAATACCAATTTGTTGACATCTATGATGCTAGTTAAAGTAGTCTGGGTCAGTGTCCTATATTGACACCAGTAAATACTTACTGCCAAATTACTTTGTCAGAAACTCAGCAGATGAGCCCACCCCTGTACCTAAGTATGCCACACTTTTTTTTTGTTTGTTTTGCGAGACATTAACATCTATTTATTTTTTGTGAGTACTAACTGTGTCAGACACTCCTTGCAATCCTCCTCCTCCGCTGACCACAATGCTGCCTGTGTATCCATGTAACCGATTTAAAACTGCCTTGAGACTATTTTAAGTGATTTTAGGCCTAGTACGCCTGTCTGCGGTCCCTCCTTGCAATCCTCCTCCTCCGCTGACCACAATGCTGCATGTGTACACATATAACCGATTTAAAACTGCCTTGAGCCTATTTTTTGTTATTTTAGGCCTAATACGCCTGTCTGCGGTCCCTCCTTGCAATCCTCATCCACTGACCACAATGCTGCCTGTGTATCCATATAACCGATTTAAAACTGCCTTGAGCCTATTTTAAGTTATTTTAGGCCTAGTACGCCTGTCTGCGGTCCCTCCTTGCAATCCTCATCCACTGACCACAATGCTGCCTGTGTATCCATGTAACCGATTTAAAACTGCCTTGAGCCTATTTTTTGTTATTGTAGGCCTTCATTAGCCTGTCTGCCATCCCTCCTTGCAATCCTCATCCACTGACCACAATGCTGCCTGTGTATCCATATAACCAATTTAAAACTGCCTTGAGCCTATTTTAAGTTATTTTAGGCCTAGTACGCCTGTCTGCGGTCCCTCCTTGCAATCCTCATCCACTGACCACAATGCTGCCTGTGTATCCATATAACCGATTTAAAACTGCCTTGAGCCTATTTTAAGTTATTTTAGGCCTTCGTTAGCCTGTCTGCGGTCCCTCCTTGCAATCCTCATCCACTGACCACAATGCTGCCTGTGTATCCATATAACCGATTTAAAACTGCCTTGAGCCTATTTTAAGTTATTTTAGGCCTAGTACGCCTGTCTGCGGTCCCTCCTTGCAATCCTCATCCACTGACCACAATGCTGCCTGTGTATCCATGTAACCGATTTAAAACTGCCTTGAGCCTATTTTTTGTTATTTTAGGCCTAGTACGCCTGTCTGCGGTCCCTCCTTGCAATCCTCATCCACTGACCACAATGCTGCCTGTGTATCCATATAACCAATTTAAAACTGCCTTGAGCCTATTTTAAGTTATTTTAGGCCTAGTACGCCTGTCTGCGGTCCCTCCTTGCAATCCTCATCCACTGACCACAATGCTGCCTGTGTATCCATATAACCAATTTAAAACTGCCTTGAGACTATTTTAAGTTATTTTAGGCCTAGTATGCCTGTCTGCGATCCCTCCTTGCAATCCTCATCCACTGACCACAATGCTGCCTGTGTATCCATGTAACCGATTTAAAACTGCCTTGAGCCTATTTTAAGTTATTTTAGGCCTAGTACACCTGTCTGCGGTCCCTCCTTGCAATCCTCCTCCTCTGCTGACCACAATGCTGCCTGTGTATCCATATAACTGATTTAAAACTGCCTTGAGCCTATTTTAAGTGATTTTAGGCCTAGTACGCCTGTCTGCGGTCCCTCCTTGCAGTCCTCCTCCTCCGCTGACCACAATGCTGCCTGTGTATCCATGTAACCGATTTAAAACTGCCTTGAGCCTATTTTTTGTTATTTTAGGCCTTCGTTAGCCTGTCTGCGGTCCCTCCTTGCAATCCTCATCCACTGACCACAATGCTGCCTGTGTATCCATATAACCGATTTAAAACTGCCTTGAGCCTATTTTAAGTTATTTTAGGCCTAGTACGCCTGTCTGCGGTCCCTCCTTGCAATCCTCATCCACTGACCACAATGCTGCCTGTGTATCCATGTAACCGATTTAAAACTGCCTTGAGCCTATTTTTTGTTATTTTAGGCCTAGTACGCCTGTCTGCGGTCCCTCCTTGCAATCCTCATCCACTGACCACAATGCTGCCTGTGTATCCATGTAACCGATTTAAAACTGCATTGAGCCTATTTATATATTTTATTTAATATTAATAAAGCCATGATGGACTACGCTGTACCACGCTACAAGCTAACCAGTCGACACTTCTTTTGCGAGAAAAGCCATCCCATCCCTCCACCAGCATGTAAAAGACCGCATTGTCCATGCACTCTGGCAATCTGTGAGTACAAAGGTGCACCTGAGAACAGACGCATGGACCTGTAGGCATGGCCACGGAAGGTTACGTGTCCATTACGGTGCAATGGGTTAATGTGGTGGATGCATGGTCCACAGGGGACAGCCTACTAAGTCTGTCTGCAGTCCCTAATTCAAATTAACCTCCACTGTCTAAATCTGAGCTTCAACCTTCTGGCTCTCATTAAGTGCTGTTTTTTAAAAAACTTGGTGGTTACGGCCTACTAACGGTGTCTGCCGCTCCCTGGTGTCGATCTCAAGTGAATAAATCTGAGCTTCAACCTTCTGGCTCTCATTAAGTGCTGTTTTTTAAAAAACTTGGTGGTTACGGCCTACTAACAGTGTCTGCCGCTCCCTGGTGTCGTCCTCAAGTGAATAAATCTGAGCTTCAACCTTCTGGCTCTCATTAAGTGCTGTTTTTTAAAAAACTTTGTGGTTACGGCCTACTAACGGTGTCTGCCGCTCCCTGGTGTTGTCCTCAATTGAATAAAGCTGAGCTTCAGTCTTTAGGCTCTCGGCCTATAGTATCAGATATTAAACTGCATTTGGCCTTCAACTTTGGTTACGGCCTACTAACGGTGTCTACCGCTCCCTGGTGTTGTCCTCAACTGTATAAATCTGACCTTCAACCTTCTGGCTCTCATTAAGTGTTTTTAAAAAAAAAAATGGTGGTTACGGCCTACTAATGGTGTCTGCCGCTCCCTGGTGTCGTCCTCAACTGTATAAATCTGAGCTTCAACCTTCTGGCTCTCATTAAGTGCTGTTTTTTAAAAAACTTGGTGGTTACGGCCTACTAACGGTGTCTGCCGCTCCCTGGTGTCGTCCTCAAGTGAATAAATCTGAGCTTCAACCTTCTGGCTCTCATCAAGTGCTGTTTTTTAAAAAACTTTGTGGTTACGGCCTACTAACGGTGTCTGCCGCTCCCTGGTGTTGTCCTCAACTGAATAAAGCTGAGCTTCAGTCTTTAGGCTCTCGGCCTATAGTATCAGATATTAAACTGCATTTGGCCTTCAACTTTGGTTACGGCCTACTAACGGTGTCTGCCGCTCCCTGGTGTTGTCCTCAACTGTATAAATCTGAGCTTCAACCTTCTGGCTCTCATTAAGTGTTTTTTTTATTAAAATGGTGGTTACGCCCTACTAACGGTGTCTGCCGCTCCCTTGTGTTGTCCTCAACTGAATAAAGCTGAGCTTCAGTCCTTAGGCTTTCGGCCTATAGTATCAGATATTCAACTGCATTTGGCCTTCAACTTTGGTTACGGCCTACTAACGGTGTCTGCCGCTCCCTGGTGTCGTCCTCAAGTGAATAAATCTGAGCTTCAACCTTCTGGCTCTCATTAAGTGCTGTTTTTTAAAAAACTTGGTGGTTACGGCCTACTAACGGTGTCTGCCGCTCCCTGGTGTTGTCCTCAAGTGAATAAATCTGGGCTTCAACCTTCTGGCTCTCATTAAGTGCTGTTTTTTAAAAAACTTGGTGGTTACGGCCTACTAACGGTGTCTGCCGCTCCCTGGTGTTGTCCTCAACTGAATAAAGCTGAGCTTCAGTCTTTAGGCTTTTGGCCTATAGTAGCAGATATTAAACTGCATTTGGCCTACTAGTGTGGTTGGGCCCTTAAAACAGTGTCTGCTGCTCCTGGGTTTGCTACTCCACTGAACAAAGCATTGCCGCCTGTTTAGTCCTGTTACCAATTTTGAACTGCATTTAGCCTACTTTATTCTTTGGCCCTATATCTGTGTTTCCTCCTCATCCTGCCCATTGCCCAGCCACTGCTAGATGAGTCTGCTGGTACACTGACCTAGACCACTACATTCCCCTTGCACTCTACACAGCCAGAATCTGACCCTGCTGAAAGTAAGATTCCCCTTCCCGCATGTTATACCACCTTACACAGGGACAAAGAGGAAGGTGCAGATGAAAGTGCAGGTTCCTTCATCAGGTGGGGGGGCATACTCGTTGGCGACGTCACTGGCACAGGGCCCCTCAGAGTACGCAAAAGTGTCGCTGCCGGTGGGAGGCGCCCCCGCCGTGCAAACACACCGCTGTACTTTGAGGGGCCCTGTGCCAGTGCCAATGCCAACGAGTGAGCCCCCCCTGCTTGCTTAGGATCACAGCACTTGCAAACTTGACATACTTACCTCTCACTGCTCCACCGCCGTGACGTAGTCCACGTTTCCTGGGCCCACTAAAACCTTGAACCAGCCCTACCCCCCACAACTTTTGCCAAATGACCCCCAATTTCCAATGCCCAACTATTATTATAAAGTTAATTAAGATTGACAAGCTTCAGAAACAAGAATGGATGTTTTTGGCATTAAAATGGGCACTGTAGGTGTTTTCCTGGCCTCCACTCACTGCCGACTATGCTTCCCCATTGACTTGCATTGGGCTTCGTGTTTCGGTCGATCCCCGACTTTTAGCGATAATCGGCCGACTGCACTCGACTCGACTCTGGACAAAGTTGGGTTTTGCAAAACCCGACTCGATCTTAAAAAAATGAAAGTCGCTCAACCCTAGTTACAAGGTTTAAAAATTGTTCCGCAACTTCTGATTTTTCCAACAAAATTTACAAAACCATTTTTTGGGACCACATCACA